>NC_080570.1:124580149-124880149 GCF_030247185.1 Malaya genurostris
TTCCTTTAATTCCTTTAATTCCTTTAATTCCTTTAATTCCTTTAATTCCTTTAATTCCTTTAATTCCTTCAATTCCTTTAATTCCTTTAATTCCTTTAATTCCTTTAATTCCTTTAATTCCTTTAATTCCTTTAATTCCTTTAATTCCTTTAATTCCTTTAATTCCTTTAATTCCTTTAATTCCTTTAATTCCTTTAATTCCTTTAATTCCTTTAATTCCTTTAATTCCTTTAATTCCTTTAATTCCTTTAATTCCTTCAATTCCTTTAATTCCTTTAATTCCTTTAATTCCTTTAATTCCTTTAATTCCTTTAATTCCTTTAATTCCTTTAATTCCTTTAATTCCTTTAATTCCTTTAATTCCTTTAATTCCTTTAATTCCTTTAATTCCTTCAATTCCTTTAATTCCTTTAATTCCTTCAATTCCTTGAATCAATTTCATTTCTTTAATTCCTTTAATTCCTTTAATTCCTTTGATTCCTTTAATTCCTTTAATTCCTTTAATTCCTTTAATTCCTTTAATTCTTTTAATTCCTTTAATTCCTTTAATTCCTTTAATTCCTTTAATTCCTTTAATTCCTTTAATTCATTTAATTCCTTTAATTCCTTTAATTCCTTTAATTCCTTTAATTCCTTTAATTCCTTTAATTCCTTTAATTCCTTTAATTCATTTAATTCCTTTAATTCCTTTAATTCCTTTAATTCCTTTAATTCCTTTAATTCCTTTAATTCCTGTAATTCCTGTAATACCTTCAATTCCCTTAATTCCTTTAATTCCTTCAATTCCTTTAATTTCTTTAATTCCTTTAATTCTTTTAATTCCTTTAATTCCTTTAATTCCTTTAATTCCTTTAATTCCTTTAATTCCTTTAATTCCTTTAATTCCTTTAATTCCTTTAATTCCTTTAATTCTTTTAATTCCTTTAATTCCTTTAATTCCTTTAATTCCTTTAATTCCTTTAATTCCTTTAATTCCTTTAATTCCTTTAATTTCTTTAATTCCTTTAATTCCTTTAATTCCTTTAATTCCTTTAATTCCTTTAATTCCTTTAATTCCTTTAATTCCTTTAATTCCTTTAATTCCTTTAATTCCTTTAATTCCTTTAATTCCTTTAATTCCTTTAATTCCTTTAATTCCTTTAATTCCTTTAATTCCTTTAATTCCTTTAATTCCTTTAATTCCTTTAATTCCTTTAATTCCTTTAATTCCTTTAATTCCTTTAATTCCTTTAATTCCTTTAATTCCTTTAATTCCTTTAATTCCTTTAATTCCTTTAATTCCTTAAATTCCTTTAATTCTTTTAATTCTTTTAATTCCTTTAATTCCTTTAATTCCTTTAATTGCTTCAATTCCTTTAACTCCTATAATTTTTTGATATTCTTGAATCAACTTAAATGTCTTATTTCCTAAATTTCATAAATTCTTACATTTTTTAAATTTTCTAATTTCCCTAATTTTATTAACTTCCTAAAACTAATAAAATTCCTATAATTACTAAAATTACTAAAGTTACTAAAATTACTAAAATTACTAAAATTACTAAAATTACTAAAATTACTAAAATTACTAAAATTACTAAAATTACTAAAATTACTAAAATTACTAAAATTACTAAAATTACTAAAATTACTAAAATTACTAAAATTACTAAAATTACTAAAATTACTAAAATTACTAAAATTACTAAAATTACTAAAATTACTAAAATTACTAAAATTACTAAAATTACTAAAATTACTAAAATTACTAAAATTACTAAAATTACTAAAATTACTAAAATTACTAAAATTACTAAAATTACTAAAATTACTAAAATTACTAAAATTACTAAAATTACTAAAATTACTAAAATTACTAAAATTACTAAAATTACTAAAATCACTAAAATTTCTAAAATAACTAAAATTATCAAAATTACTAAAATTACTAAAATAACTAAATTTACTAAAATTACTAAAATTACTAAAATTACCAAAATTACTTAAATTACTAAAATACCTAAAATTACTAAAATTACTAAAATTCCTAAAATTCCTAAAATTCCTAAAATTCCTAAAATTCCTAAAATTCCTAAAATTCCTAAAATTCCTAAAATTCCTAAAATTCCTAAAATTCCTAAAATTCCTAAAATTCCTAAAATTCCTAAAATTCCTAAAATTCCTAAAATTCCTAAAATTCCTAAAATTCCTGAAATTCCTAAAATTCCTAAAATTCCTAAAATTCCTAAAATTCCTAAAATTCCTAAAATTCCTAAAATTCCTAAAATTCCTAAAATTCCTAAAATTCCTAAAATTCCTAAAATTCCTAAAATTCCTAAAATTCCTAAAATTCCTAAAATTCCTAAAATTCCTAAAATTCCTAAAATTCCTAAAATTCCTAAAATTCCTAAAATTCCTAAAATTCCTAAAATTCCTAAAATTCCTAAAATACTTAAAATTCCTAAAATTCCAAAAAATTCCTAAAATTTCTAAAATTCCTAAAATTCCTAAAATTCCTAAAATTTCTAAAATTTCTAAAATTCCTAAAATTCCTAAAATTCCTAAAATTCCTAAAATTCCTAAAATTCCTAAAATTCCTAAAATTCCTAAAATTCCTAAAATTCCTAAAATTCCTAAAATTCCTAAAATTCCTAAAATTCCTAAAATTCCTAAAATTCCTAAAATTCCTAAAATTCCTAAAATTCCTAAAATTCCTAAAATTCCTAAAATTCCTAAAATTACAAAAATTACTAAAATTCCTAAATTTCCTAAAATTCCTAAAATTCCTAAAATTCCTAAAATTCCTAAAATTCCTAAAATTCCTAAAATTCCTAAAATTCCTAAAATTCCTAAAATTCCTAAAATTCCTAAAATTCCTAAAATTCCTAAAATTCCTAAAATTCCTAAAATTCCTAAAATTCCTAAAATTCCTAAAATTCCTAAAATTCCTAAAATTCCTAAAATTCCTAAAATTCCTAAAATTCCTAAAATTCCTAAAATTCCTAAAATTCCTAAAATTCCTAAAATTCCTAAAATTCCTAAAATTCCTAAAATTCCTAAAATTCCTAAAATTCCTAAAATTCCTAAAATTCCTAAAATTCCTAAAATTCCTAAAATACTTAAAATTCCTAAAATTCCAAAAAATTCCTAAAATTTCTAAAATTCCTAAAATTCCTAAAATTCCTAAAATTCCTAAAATTCCTAAAATTCCTAAAATTCCTAAAATTCCTAAAATTCCTAAAATTCCTAAAATTCCTAAAATTCCTAAAATTCCTAAAATTCCTAAAATTCCTAAAATTCCTAAAATTCCTAAAATTCCTAAAATTCCTAAAATTCCTAAAATTCCTAAAATTCCTAAAATTCCTAAAATTCCTAAAATTCCTAAAATTCCTGAAATTCCTAAAATTCCTAAAATTCCTAAAATTCCTAAAATTCCTAAAATTCCTAAAATTCCTAAAATTCCTAAAATTCCTAAAATTCCTAAAATTCCTAAAATTCCTAAAATTCCTAAAATTCCTAAAATTCCTAAAATTCCTAAAATTCCTAAAATTCCTAAAATTCCTAAAATTCCTAAAATTCCTAAAATTCCTAAAATTCCTAAAATTCCTAAAATTCCTAAAATACTTAAAATTCCTAAAATTCCAAAAAATTCCTAAAATTTCTAAAATTCCTAAAATTCCTAAAATTCCTAAAATTTCTAAAATTTCTAAAATTCCTAAAATTCCTAAAATTCCTAAAATTCCTAAAATTCCTAAAATTCCTAAAATTCCTAAAATTCCTAAAATTTCTAAAATTTCTAAAATTCCTAAAATTCCTAAAATTCCTAAAATTCCTAAAATTCCTAAAATTCCTAAAATTCCTAAAATTCCTAAAATTCCTAAAATTCCTAAAATTCCTAAAATACTTAAAATTCCTAAAATTCCAAAAAATTCCTAAAATTTCTAAAATTCCTAAAATTCCTAAAATTCCTAAAATTCCTAAAATTCCTAAAATTCCTAAAATTCCTAAAATTCCTAAAATTCCTAAAATTCCTAAAATTCCTAAAATTCCTAAAATTCCTAAAATTCCTAAAATTCCTAAAATTCCTAAAATTCCTAAAATTCCTAAAATTCCTGAAATTCCTAAAATTCCTAAAATTCCTAAAATTCCTAAAATTCCTAAAATTCCTAAAATTCCTAAAATTCCTAAAATTCCTAAAATTCCTAAAATTCCTAAAATTCCTAAAATTCCTAAAATTCCTAAAATTCCTAAAATTCCTAAAATTCCTAAAATTCCTAAAATTCCTAAAATTCCTAAAATTCCTAAAATACTTAAAATTCCTAAAATTCCAAAAAATTCCTAAAATTTCTAAAATTCCTAAAATTCCTAAAATTCCTAAAATTCCTAAAATTCCTAAAATTTCTAAAATTTCTAAAATTCCTAAAATTCCTAAAATTCCTAAAATTCCTAAAATTCCTAAAATTCCTAAAATTCCTAAAATTCCTAAAATTCCTAAAATTCCTAAAATTCCTAAAATTCCTAAAATTCCTAAAATTCCTAAAATTCCTAAAATTCCTAAAATTCCTAAAATTCCTAAAATTCCTAAAATTCCTAAAATTCCTAAAATTCCTAAAATTCCTAAAATTCCTAAAATTCCTAAAATTCCTAAAATTCCTAAAATTCCTTGGATTTTCAAAAATCTTTAAGTTGCCTAATCTCACACATATTTAATGAATTCCTCAAATCTCTGCGAGGTAAGAAATTCTTGAAATTCTCCAAACTTTTAAAATTCGTAAAATTTCTACAGTCAGATTTGACAGACGTTTACCAGCCTCGGTCATGTGGTAGAGCCGTGTCTATCACAGGTTTAGGGTGGCGAAATGGTAGCGCGTATGCACGGATTGCATAAGGGCGCAGGTTCGAGTCCTGTTTCTGAGCGTTTTTCTTTTACCAAAACATAATTGCCATTCAGTCATTGAAAAAAACTGACCTAAAGTTATTCGCATTGTTTCAGATAAGCAAATAATTAGCTTGTCAAATTGATCAATTCCACGTAGAAAATTACTCAGGAAACGAATCAATGTATAATTTTCCAATCGATTCATGGTGCGAAACAAATTTTGTTCACTTCTATTTAAGTTACTAACCTACAACCTTTAGGTCAGTTTGAACTCGAGTTATCATCATCATGAGGCTTCTGTCACCGTTTATTCGTTTGACAGTGGCCACGTTACTCCTGTTCCAGTATGCAACAGGCAGCATAGTTCCTTCGATCTCACGAATGGAAGAGGATCGAAGAGCAATGGTCGAACCAATGAGACAGGAGAATACCGGCGATGACGGTGTTGTCGAAGGTTGGTGGGGATGGATTCCACCCATTTTTTGGCCACATCATGGATACCCGAATTATCCTCCTCCGATGCTAGTGGTAATGCCTCATCCTCCACGACCACGGCCACGTCAAATGTATTCCCAGCCACCTGATACGTTGGAAAATGATCCCATCATGAGTGTGATTTAGTGTAGAAATGAGGAAGAAATAAAAAGAACTGATGTTTTAATGTGTGAGCTGTTTCCTTACTAAAAACATATGAAATTCAATGACAAGTCAATAGCTTAATCATGCAATTCGTGGTTTTTACGATAAAAGCTAAAAACTTTAGAATATTATGGTAACCTTAAATTATAATTAATGAAATGTATGTGTATGTGCGTGTATGTGTGTGTGTATGTGTCAAATAATGTGACTCATAAAATAAAAATTGTCGTAGTCCCAAAGTTTGCTATTGAATTTCACACCGTCATTTTGAGAGACGATGCAAACAAGGGTAAAATTATTCTAGATGTGGCTTAAAACTGATTCAATGTGTAGGCTATTTTAGTTACTTACTAAACGAACCGACTTCGGCTATACTGGTTCTAAGTTCCCGGTTCCAGAAGTTTCGGAAATAGTGGTCAAAAAGTTTAAAACGAGACTCACTCAGTTTTCTCAGAGATGATTGGATCGATTTCCACAAACAGGCTCAAACAAGAGTTCCTATAGTCTGAATCCAACTTTCGGTTGCAGTACTATAGAGTAAAGTGTTTTTGCTCATTTAGTGCGACAATGCAAAATAAAGAAAAATTCTTATGAACTTGACATAAACAGTTAACAAATTGAAAACGTTATGTTAGTTTATACCCAAAGGAAGTTTCTTATTTTATTCAAGATTGAAAAAAAATTTCATCACACAATCTTCTAGTGCTATTTTTGTATACACAAGTGATATAAGAAAGGCATCATTACACCAGTAGGTGGATTAAAACAGGTTTCGATTTTGAAATTTTGAAATACATCATGAAAGCAGTAATATTTTGGCCGTAATTTCAATATCAAATGCCAACTTATTAATTCCATAAAGCTTCTATAATTGTGTGAAATAGGCAAATCGTTTCTGCGACTGTGCTAGCGCCCTCTATAGATGTATAACAATGCATTTGTGTTGACAATCAAAAATATTATCGATAAAAGTGTTTGTACTTTTTCACGGGTTATTCAACAATTTGCTGAACTAAAGTAATATATCAGTCGGTGTTGAACAGTCGTTAGTTCTTGGCTCCTGGAATTTTTTTTCTGGCTACCTAGAGTTTCATTGATTCAAGGCTTCAGTTTTTTCAAGGCTACCTGAATCACTAACAGTTTTTTTAAAGACTAACAATTAGTCAGCCTTTCTCAAGGCTATACAAAGAGTGATATTCTAATATAATCAGTCTTTTTCAAGACTAAGAAA
Source organism: Malaya genurostris (assembly GCF_030247185.1). Taxonomy (NCBI): domain Eukaryota; kingdom Metazoa; phylum Arthropoda; class Insecta; order Diptera; family Culicidae; genus Malaya; species Malaya genurostris. The sequence continues at coordinate 124,586,878 of NC_080570.1, forward strand.
TTGATCAGCCTTTTTTAAGGCTTGCTATTTAAAGAACTATTCTTCGAACTAATCAGTCTTTATTAAGACTACCACAAAATCAGTCTTTATCAAGACTTTTCCAAACTAGGAGTCTAATCGAAGACTGATTTAGCCTAGTTAATTTAATTTCAAATTTCATTCAACAAGCCTAAGACTAAAAATAATTCAATATGGAATAAATCACAATCCGTTATTCAACATTTTTCTAATACCATTCATGATCTTATAGAATCTGAATGTAAAAATAAAAGACAACGGACGGATTTCCTTTCCGTTGATTCTATGCCGTATATTTACGAGATTCTTCCTGAGTCCGATTGTAGCGACATAGAAGAAAATTCTTCAAAAATTCCCAAAATGGACGCTTGTCGTTCTGGAAAAAAACAACAATCTATGCCACCAGTGACGATGATGATTTCCGACTTCAAAGCATTCTGGACTAAGCTTTCTACTTTTCTCCCGGAAGTAAAAGTCTCATTTCAAATCGGACGAAGAGGAGAATGTAGAGTCTTGGTTGATGGATTGGAAGATTACGAACGTCTTATTCGATATTTGTCCGAGAAACTTCATAAATTTTATTCATATGATATAAAATCAGACAGACCCATCAAGGCTATCTTGAAAGGCTTATCAAATGATCAAAGTACCGATGAAATTAAAAATGAACTAAAAGAATTGCTTGGTTTTGCCCCTTCCCAAGTAATACTTATGAAAAAAAATTACGGGTGTGTAATGTCAGAGACATAACTGGATGTCGTGAATACGAATAAAACTGACACGATTTCTTTACACTTTCGAATTCGAATTGATAGTTGATCGATTGTGTGAATTGCGAAACTTTCCCTCTTTTATCTACTAAAATTTTAAACGATTTTTGACGTCGATTATTTCATTTCGGATTTGCATATTTCATTGAAAGAAACTATCAAGATACTGTATAGGATTCATTTCTGCCTTTTAGAAGGGCCAAATTGTTGAATTCTCTACATGGGCAAAATTCCGATTCTAGAAATGAGCAAAACGAGTCATAATTTGGGGAAAATAATATATTTTCATGTTATGATAATACACCATGATTAAAATTTCTCGGATCATGATCCCTTCGAACTGATTTAGATGAAATTTAAACGTAACGCACTTGAAGTTGTTGAGTATAACTTCAGGCGTGTTTCTGCTACGATGGCTATTTTTGAAACATAAATTCAGGCGTTATGTGTGATTTTTGCAACGATGATCATTTTTGCAATATAAATTCAGTGAAAAGCACGACAAACTTCTTTTAAAATGAACATATTCTGTTTTTGAAAAACGACGACGCAAGAGATAACGTGTTTACTTGCGTTCATTACTTAAGTTTTGATTTTGTGTTTTAGAATTTAAATACTTAAATGAACTGCATGAAAAAACACGAGTGAATCAAACCTCTTAAAAAGAAACTCTATCTCGAATTCTTGCAAAAAAATCGTCTTATTCATAATATTTAGGCGCATCAATACAGCTAGTGTTGTTATATCTATGAAACAAATTAATCAAAGTGGTTGAACAAAATATTTTTCTGATTTTCGTTAGATGGTGTTCCAAATTCACAATCGAATTAAACGCTTGCTCTCGGAATATTATTCTAGCAACAACGATCACATCAAATATGTAAGAATACATTCGAACAAAATGTAACATTGATGTTTGTCAAATGAAAAGCGTAGCCATGCTTAGTCTCTTATGATGTCAATTTTCGGTTCATCATCTTTATTTTTATGTTATGTTTAATTCTCTATCAGTGGGTAAAACAACACGATTATTAAATGAACATGCTTCAGGATCAAGTAAACATTTTCAGTAGGTCTTGCTTTTCAATGTCTGCTTTTTGCTTTACCATTAATCTATTAATCTATCACATCACTTGAGGCAGAGAGTTCAAAGTGATATCGGGGTAGAAAATTAGAGTTACGAACTTTGTAAGAAATGCATTCTTCAAGTAACGCATTTTCGTACCATGATTAATTTTCATGGGAGAAGAGTTATTGCTCATGGTTTCATGATAAGTTAAAATTATTGGTTTCAAGATTTTCTAATCATGACAGCAGTAACGGATTTCTTTCCGTGTATGATATTTAGCCACAGTTCGGAACATTTTTCTCGAACGATTTTCCCGCAGCGAAAAGTGCACGAAGCAAATCAAATTATTTTGGATTTTCACTAAACTGATGATTTCTACCTTCGATTTGCAAAAAAGTAAGCTTAATAGTTCTTTAGATAACATTTAGAGCCATTAGAACGGCTGATTTTATATAATGTTGTCCACTTTTCGTTTCTTGTTTTCTTTCTCTCCAGTGCAAACCACCAGCAGCTGATGCAATCGTTCTTGCTTGAATTGAAACTAGCTTTGCGTACAAACCGACATATCCGCTCGCAGTGCCAAATGATGCTAAACTGGTTTAATGCGTGTTCTCGCCTTGACGACCGGAAGGCAAATGGGACCTGAGCGTTTGAGGTTTTTAACCACGCAGAAGGTGCGCTCTCCGATGCCGTTGTTTGAATGCGTCTTCTCGTCCCGACGTCTGCTTCCGGTCCAACGCACAAGAAGAAATGATCGATTTTCGACCACGGTTCCGCTTTTTTAACGTTCAGTTGAAGATATGTGCCTGAATACCTCAAAATCGTCGTCCTTGCGCGAAAAACCCAAGCAAAAGTAAGTAGTAGAAAGTAGAAAGTAGCGCGTTATCTTAAAATTTTCAGAAAACTTTATTTTTGAGTTGTTTGTGGTTATCTCACCCTGTTCAAAATATTATCCTAAATTCCTGATCATATATTTGATGAAATAGTGAAAGAATTATGTTGCTGTCATTAATAAAAGTCGAGATATTCACGATTAAGTTCTGCCCATTCTTATATATGGCTAATTTTGAAAAGGCGCCCCATAGTAAAGTAAGTCGCATTCACGACAAAAAGATCGAATGGTACTTCTAAACCACGCTCTGGAATTTCCCATGAAATTTATCTAATACACTTCAATCGAAGTGATGTAAACAATTTGAAAACTTTAGAAAAAGTACGTTTCATTTCCCACATTAAAGTTCATTGGGAACATTATAAAAGGCATATAAATCGTATTGCAAACTTTACGCAATGTCGTCGTTGCCAAGGCTTCGGTCATGGAACCAAAAATTGTCATATGGATATACGGTGCTTGAATTGTGGTAAATCGCATTCGAAAGACGTTTGTCCAATGAATGAAACCACTGATAAATTTTCATGTTCAAATTGCAATGGAAATCATAAATCCAATTATTTGAAATGTCCTGTCAGGGAAAAAAATTTTAAACGCTCGATCGCTTAGACAACAAGTCAAATCAACGACCTTAAATTTAAAGAACATACCTGAAAATAAAAAAAACCGTTACAAATGCCAAGCCTAATTCTTCTAAGGCACTTATTTCTTCGAATTTAAAACAAAAAACAGGTACGCCTGTCAATTCGTCTTCTAACGAAAACAATTTATTGACAGGTAGATCGACCTCGTCATCATCTTCTTCTAATGTCAGTTACGCTAGTATAACAGGTAGAAATCTACCACTTAATTCTTCTAATGTAAATAATCAAAACACAGGACCGCCTTGCAGTTCATCTTCTAACGAAAACAATTTATTAATAGGTAGATCGGCCAAATCATCTTCTTCTAATGGCAGTCTACCTACAAATATTCCTTCAATGCCATTCGCTTCTTTAAATGAAGTCGATTTAGGCGATATAACTGAAAATAAAATGATCTACCTACAAGATCAACTTTTTCAAATGATCATCCAAATGAATTCGACTTCATCACTTTTTGAAGCATTTCAAATCGGATGGAAATTTGCAAATAATATTATAATGAATTTAAAATTTAACAGTGATGTTGAATAATTATTTGAATATTTTAAATTGGAATGCTCGATCTTTGAAATCGAGTGAAGATGAATTTTATAATTTTCTCAAAGATCACAAAATTTATATTGCCATTGTGACAGAAACTTTTCTTAAACCAAATGTCAAATTGAAAAGTAATCCACATTATGTGGTTCATCGATTTGACAGGTTTACTGGAATGGGTGGTGGAGTTGCCATTTTTGTCAAACGGCAAATTGAACATCGAATTTTACCTTCTTTCAATACTAAAATTATTGATAGCTTGGGAATCGAAACAATTCATGGAATTTATTTCATCGCTGGAGCATATTTGCCATTCCACACACCGGCGAACGATTAAATTTCTTTAAAGGCGATTTGCAAAAACTTACAAGACATCGATCGAAATTTTTCGTAATAGCGGACTTAAATGCTAAGCATGTCCAGTGGAATTGTAGGCAAAATAACAGTAATGGTAAAATACTTCATAATCAACTCTCAGCTGGTTACTTTACAATTCTTCATCCCAGTAATCCTACTTGTTTCTCTTCCGTGAAAAACCCGTCTACAATTGATCTGGTTCTAACAGATCAAAGTCACATTTGTAGTGAACCAATTACACATGCTGACTTTGACTCAGATCATCTTCCTGTAACATTCAGACTTTCCAACGAAGCTCTAATTAATCCAATTAGTTCTATATTCAACTATCATAAAGCTAATTGGTTGGATTACAGATCTCACATTGAAAATCATGTGGATTATGAAACTATTTTAGAAAATTCTGCGGACATTGATAATTTGAATCATTATATTATCGAGTCTTTCAGTTCCCAAAGCTCAAAGTAAATTAAATTCTCCTATCATCGATGACAATCTTCAACTGCTCATCTGGTTGAAGAATGTTCGTCGACGACAATATCAACGTTCTCGTGATCCTGCTATTAAAAGCATAGTTCAGGATTTACGAAAAAGAAATTAAACATAGATTTACTCTTTTGCGAAATGAAAATTTCGCTAAAGAAGTTGAACAAATTAAACCATATTCTAAACCTTTCTGGAAACTTTCTAAGGTTCTTAAGAAACTTCAGAAACCAATTCCTGCTCTCAAGGAAGGAAATCAAATACTTCTTACAAATGGCGAAAAAGCTCACGAACTAGTTAGCTACGGGTTCGAGTCCCGTCTCTGCGGTAACATTTTCGCGGTTTTCATTACATCATTGTGTTCACATGCCAGTTTTCCAATCTGTTTCCTCGTTAGATACTGATCATATTAAAACTAGCTCAAGACGGTTCTACGTCTTAACAAAGACTAAACCAAATCGTTCTCAAAAACTTGCTCAGCAGTTCGAGAGTGTCCACAATTTTAATTTGAACGTTGTGAGTCCTATTGAAAATGAAGTTTCACTGAAATATAAGCATAATTCAACTCAAGTGTTATTACCAAATGACATTATTGAGACGAATTTTGATGAAATTAAATCAATTATTAGGAAACTCAAAAACATGAAGGCTCCTGGTAATGATGGAATTTTTAATATTCTTATATAAAACCTTCCCGATGTTGGCTTGAGACTCTTGGTAAATATTTTCAACAAGTGTTTTTTATTAGCTTACTTCCCAAAAAGATGGAAAAACGCTAAAGTAATTCCTATCCTGAAACCTGATAAAAATCCAGCAGAAATATCAAGTTATCGACCAATTAGCTTACTTTCTTCTATCAGTAAACTTTTTGAAAAAATTATCTTGTTGAGAATGATGTCTCATATAAATGAAAATTCAATTTTTCTACCAGAGCAGTTTGGATTTCGTCATGAACATTCAACTACTCATCAACTTGTCAGAGCAACGAACATGATAAAATCAAATAAATCTTCTGGGTTATCAACTGGAGTTGCTCTTCTAGACATAGGAAAAGTATTCGACACTGTTTGGAACAAAGGTTTAATAGCACAAATGTCTGATTTCCAGTTTCCTATTTATTTGATCAAAATGATTCAAAATTATTTAACTGATCGTACTCTTCAGGTTAGCTATCAGAATTGTAAATCTGAATTGCTACCCGTACGAGCCGGTGTTCCGCAGGGTTCGAGTGTAGCTCCAATCTTGTATAATATTTTCACTTCTGATCTTCCAAATCTACCCGTTGGTTGTCAGAAATCGCTATTCTGTGACGACACAAGTCTGTTAGCCACAGGTAGAAATCTAAGAGTGATCTGCAGTCGCCTACAAAGAAGTTTAAATATTTTCAGTGATTATCTGTCAAAATGGAAAATTAAACCAAATGCAGCAAAAACGCAATTAATTATCTTTCCTCATAAGCCAAGAGCTTCTTTTCTTAAACCAAACAATAATCACATTCTCAAATTGAATGGCTTGGAATTGACATGGTCTGATCAAGCTAAATACTTAGGTTTAACGTATGACAAAAAACTCACTTTCAAGGATCACATTGAAGGAATCTAGACAAAGTGTAATAAATGTATTAAATGTTTATATCCTCTTATAAACAGAAATTCTAAGCTCTGTCTAATAAACAAATTGTTAATTTATAAACAAATTTTCAGATCAGCCATGCTTTATGCAGTACCAATTTGGTCAAGTTGTTTTTTTTTTTATTCAATATTATAATACAATTTTAAGGCACACTGCTTAAGCTCTAAGATGCCAAGGGTATTTACTAATCTTAATTACGACTATATTAAAACTAGAATAGTATCATTATGTAATGCCGGTGAATTGGATATTGCATGAGGGTCTCCCATATGGCGTTTGCAAATATCCATGTTGGCCGCATCCTTCGGTCCGTGTGGGTCCGCGGGAAACACCCCAGGCTACGAAGGCCCGGCGGGTGGCCCGCATGCTGGTCATCGACTGGAGCGTAGGACCGTAGGCGGTGATGGTGATGTTACGAAGAGATGAGAAAATAAAAAAAGTAAATATTGTGAAAACCGAGGTAAATAGGGGGTATGGAAACAAAATGTCTGAAAACTACAGAGATCTAATTAGTTGCCATCGAGATGGTGAAGAGACATGGAAGGGGGGAACGAAAAGTTAGTGACAAAAAAAGATCTTGTTAGTTCCAATGAAGATGGTGGACAGGGACGGTGATCGAGAGAATCGAGCGGATGTTAGTGTCGAACCTGTAGGTGGAGATTATACTTTCTGAGCGAGGTATAACAGATTACACTTGGATATTAATGTGTTTGAGGTACTGGTATATAAGAAGCATATAAGAGATATCCCGACTAGCCAACACATCTCGGACCGGAACTTCAGGTGGTCTACCTCGGGCCCTTAGGGAGTCCTTTAATAAAGACCTGGTGTCACGATACTCCGTACACGTCCATACGACATGCTCGATGTCCTGATAACCGTCACCACAAGCGCAGAGACCGCTCTCCACGATTCCAATACGCCGAAGATGCGCGTTGAATGTGTAATGGTTTGACATGAGCCGAGACATCACACGAATGAAGTCACGACTCACGTTCATCCCCCTGAACCAAGGTTTCGTCGATACCCTAGGAATAATGGAATGCAGCCATCGTCCCAGTTCGCCATTGATCCATGAAGTTTGCCAACTTTCGAGAGTTTTCTGACGAGAGATACTGAAAAATTCATTGAAGCAAATTGGTCTTTCATAAATATCACCTTCTAATGCGCCCACCTTAGCCAATGAGTCTGCCTTTTCATTGCCTGGAATGGAACAATGCGAAGGGACCCAGACTAACGATATTAAATAAGACCGTTCAGATAAAGTTCGCAAGTGTTCCCGTATTTTCCCCAGGAAATATGGGGGATACTTTCCTGGCTTCATTGCCCGGAGAGCTTCTATTGAGCTTAGACTGTCCGTAACAATGAAATAATGGTCTTTGGGCAAGGTTTCAATGATCTCGAGGGTGTACTGAATAGCAGCTAATTCTGCGACGTAAACTGAAGCCGGATCACTGAGTTTGTAAGAAGCGGTGATGTTTTGATTGAAGATGCCGAAGCCTGTGGACTCGTTGATGTTTGATCCGTCAGTGTAAAACACCTTTTCACAGTTGACTGTTCTAAATTTATTATAAAAAATATTTGGGGCCACTTGAGGGCGCACGTGATCCGGAATTCCACGAATTTCTTCTCTCATGGATGTGTCGAAAAACACAGTAGAATCAGAAGTATCCAAGAAATGAGCACGGTTGGAAACAAACGAAGAAGAATTAATATTCTGAGCCATGTAATCAAAATACAAGGACATAAAACGGGTCTGAGAATTGTGTTCGACAAGCCTTTCGAAGTTTTCAATCACCATCGGATTCAAGATATCGCATCGGATTAGCAATCGATATGAGAGATCCCAGAATCGGTTTTTCAACGGTAAGACGCCCGCGAGCACTTCGAGACTCATCGTATGAGTCGACTGCATGCAACCTAAGGCAATACGCAAACAACGATACTGAATTCTTTCCAGTTTAATGAAATGGGTGTTCGCGGCGGATCGGAAGCAGAAGCATCCATATTCCATTACGGACAATATCGTTGTTTGGTACAGCCTGATCAGGTCTCCTGGGTTTGCACCCCACCAAGTTCCGGTTATTGTGCGAAGAAAATTGATTCTCTGCTGGCATTTTTGTTTCAGATATCTATTGTGACATCCCCAGGTGCCTTTGGAGTCGAACCAGACCCCGAGATATTTAAATGTGAAGACCTGAGCTATGGTTTCACCCCCTAGTTGAAGCTGTAATTGTGCTGGTTCTCGCTTTCTTGAAAATACGACCAGCTCAGTTTTCTCCGTAGAGAACTCGATACCCATTTGAAGAGCCCATGTCGACAAGTTGTCGAGGGTATCTTGTAATGGTCCTTGGAGATCGCCAGCTTTGGGTCCTATAATGGACACAACGCTGTCGTCGGCAAGTTGTCTTAGCGTGCAAGATGTGTTGATACATTCATCAATGTTGTTTACGTAAAAGTTGTATAAAAGGGGGCTTAAGCATGAGCCCTGAGGAAGACCCATGTAACTGAATCGTATTGTCGACAAATCACCATGTGCAAAATACATGTGTTTCTCGGACAATAGATTATGTAAAAAGGTGTTCAAAACCGGCGAAAGACCATGCTGGTGCAGCTTCTTAGATAGGATATTTATAGAAACTGAATCAAAAGCCCCCTTGATATCTAGAAATACTGATGCCATTTGTTCTTTACGAGCAAATGCCATTTGAATTTCGGTTGAGAGCAACGCAAGACAATCGTTCGTTCCTTTACCCCTGCGGAAGCCGAATTGTGTATCTGAAAGTAAACCATTAGTCTCGACCCAATTGTCTAGACGGAAGAGAATCATTTTTTCGAACAACTTCCGGATACAGGAAAGCATAGCAATCGGCCGATACGAATTGTGATCGGAAGCTGGTTTCCCAGGTTTTTGAATGGCGATAACTCTCACTTGTCTCCAGTCGTGTGGAACAATATTACCCTCGAGGAACTTGTTAAACAAATTCAGCAAGCGCCTTTTGGCAGAGTCAGGAAGATTTTTCAACAAGTTGAATTTAATTCTGTCTAACCCCGGGGCCTTATTGTTACACGACAAGAGCGCAAGTGAGAACTCTACCATCGAAAACGGTGTTTCGTTTGTATTCGAAGTCGCGGCGCGGGATATCTTCTGGTCCGGAACAGAATCAGGACATACTTTTTTAGCGAAATCGAATATCCAGCGGTTAGAATATTCCTCGCTTTCGTTCGTTGTGTTTTGGTTGCGCATTCGTCGGGCTGTGTTCCAAAGAGTGCTCATCGATGTTTCTTTTGTTAATCCGTCAACAAACCGTCGCCAGTAACCTAGTTTCTTTGCTTTAACTAAGTTCTTCATTTGCTTATCTAGCGCTGCGTAATTTCTATAATTATCAGGTGTTCCATATTTTCTGAACTTTTTGAATGCTAAAGATTTTTCCGCGTTCAGTGATGAGCACTCTTTGTCCCACCACGGGTTGGGAGGACGAATGTTGGTATTCGCGCCGGGTACACGTTTCGTCTGAGCTTGAATCGCAGTGTCGAGAATCAAGCCAGCCATAAACGTATACTCTTCCTCCGGAGGAAGTTCTTGTGTTGTTTCTAGTTTCTCAGATATCGATATTGCGTAGCATTTCCAATCAATATTTCGTGTGAGGTCATACAAAACATTGATTGTTTCCGATGGTCTTAATCCGCTGGCGATTGAAATTACGATAGGCAGATGATCGCTACCGTGGGGATCAGGGATTACCTTCCACGTGCAATCCAACCGTAGCGATGTCGAGCAAAGGGATAAGTCCAGCGCACTTGGTCTTGCTGGTGGTGCGGGAATTCGTGTCATTTCTCCCGTATTCAAGATTGTCATATTGAAGTTGTCGCAAATATCATGGATCATAGCTGTGGTCAAGTTGTTGTTCCACCAGAAAAAACGCTTCAAAGGATTCAGAATAAAATTCTGAAAATTATTTTGAAGCGTCTTCCCTGATTTAGTACAAATGAGTTACACAGACTCACAAATATAGAACCATTAGATGTAATGTCACATAATATTATAAGCAAATTCCGACAAAAATCGATGCAATCTTCAATTGAATCGATTCGCTCTCTGTATTAGTTAGTAAGTTAGTATATAAGTTCCTTTTCCCCATTACACAATACAAGTAGGTTTAAATTTTTCCCTACACAAAAATCTCAGAATTGCGGAAGCAAATGACGTCCTCATGATTACAACCAAATCATATATATATATATATATATATATATATATATATATATATATATATATATATATATATATATATATATATATATATATATATATATATATATATATATATATATATATATATATAATAGGGCTGAAAAGTCACCCCTTTTGGCTGAACACCCAATTTAAATCTTAATAATTTAATTTTAACTCATATTCCAATAAATAGTTATTAGAAAATATAGGAAAAATAGTTCGCCAATTTTCTAGTATATGTTTTCCTGATGTGTAACGGCTCTTGTTATAATATTTTGACTTGCTATAACCTAAATATAATTCGAATGTTTGCGTCTAATTTTGTATTACATTTTTAATTTAACGAGAAATAAGCATCAAGATCGGATAAAATTTTGCGAGCATCCGCTGTAGTTTAGTCGATATAAATAGTAAAACACAACACAAAACAAAATATTTACAAACTGGATCTAATGTCAGAGAATATTTCATTTCTTCTGCCACGCGTATTTCCGTGTTTCTTCTTTCGAACATAACAACCATCTGATGTATGGGATGTGGTACTTGACGACTTCGAAGCCTCGATACGAGGAACGCTAAGGAAGAGCTTCTTTCAGTTTCGAAGCAAATCCTGAAGAACTCTGATGGACGAATTCACCAACAGACAACAAGCTGGCGTCCCCCCTTCATTGAACACATTACCTTTATTTTTTTTTGGTGGGAGGGGTTAAAGCAAAAGCACGATTTTTGCGTTGTCCCCTACTAAGGGAAAAAAACTGATTGCATGTATTTACCGAAAGGGTTGTAACAGCTTTTTGGGATATTTCATTTTTCGGGGGTTTTCACATCCCGAATAGCACAAGGGTGCACAACGAAAAAAAATAGCGAAATGAAAGTTGAATGACCTGCTGAAAGTCGTTGTCGTTCTGAAGTTCTGAAGCACAATCACAGAATCTTTTGAGACCACTCCGGAAAGATACGGTACTCGGTAGTGATGCTTGAATGTAAAAAAAATGCATGTTTTCACTCGAGCTTGTCCGGTGAAGTGATTCGTTGGGAGAATAGACTACTTTAGTTCAACTGATTTAGATAAAAATAATCACATAATCATAAATAGCAGCCGTTCTGCCCGGTGAATCCCGGTGACGGAAGAAGCTCCTGATCACACAAACGCAAATTAACGTCCAAATCGAAAATCCGGCTCAACGTCGACACAAATTGACATCCGAAATGAAAGCTCAATTCCCGGGCACTTCAGCTGTCAATTGGGGGGTAACCTTGCGTGAAATAATGAAAACAAATGAACAACCGGGACCGACCGGAACGCGAGTGTTCAAAAGCCGGTCAAAAAAAAAAAGCAAAACTAGAAACGAAAAAACAAAAACTGAAACGAAACGATGACAAGCCGCTAATGGAATATTAATCAGCACCGCTAATACGATGGCCACCCGACCGACCGCCGGGGATTAAGCCGGGGAGTTTTGTCAGCGAACAGGTCGTCTGGTATTTGCTGGGGGGAATTCAATCGGTCAAACCGAACCAGCGCAGCATGTACTGTTTTGAATTTGACCCGAAATGCTAAGTTGGAAATTGATTCCGGCCGGCCAAATTTGGTCTCGGTCGGCTTTCCTAGACCGACTGACTGACTGACTGATAAGTGAGTAAATTTATGAATTGGAAACTTCACCAATTTGACGGATGGTTGAGGCTTTAAATCTGGTTTCGCGAAATGGGTCAGTAGTTTGAGTCTATCCTTTTTTTTATCAAGAGATTAATTGATAACAGTCTTTCGATGCTAAAGACTTATGCTAAACTTTTAGAAAGAAGAAGACTACTTTTAGACTGTAAAACGATTACAGTTGCTCAAAATATGCTGGTGAAATACGCATTGCTGTGTCGCATGGGATAACACTATCTAATTCTATACAAGCTAACCGCACTTGGTTTCCACCGTACTCCAGCTCGACATCCCTTCTTTTCCGGCCAGGATAACCACCGAGTTCCGACTCGATTTTGAATTCTAAAGCGAGCTACTCACCCCACCCCATAAAAAAAACAGAATGAACATCAGAAAGCTTATGTTCCGAAATTTCATAGGGTTTCATTCGCTTAGAAACTTCGTAACGTTTCATAGTTCATCCGCTTAGCACTTTTTAATCTACACACACACACGGAAAATGTTGTCCCGTTGGGAATCTTGTTCTAGCCGGACGACCGGTCACGGGTTCCGTTGACTTCCATCGAGCTGGTCGTTGCAATAAAAATTATGCTGCAATAAAAGTAATGGGATTTTTTTGTTTTCCTTCAAGCTCATCGTTGTTCTTTTTTTTTTTTTGGTTTCCATTCCTTTCCACTAGACACAGGCAGGACAGGATAGAATGGTGGAGTCCAACGGAAACGATGGTTCATCATCATTGCTGGGCTGCTTTTTTTCCCGGTGATGATGATGATGATGATGATGCTGATGAAGATGTTGCTCAAAGTGTCTTTCAGTGCATTTTGCTGTTAGAGAAAGGTGATGTGAATAGGGAAAAACGTATCAAATGTGATTATAATAGTTTAATGGGTAACAGTAATTATAATAGGTCATGATGTAAGGTGGATACATAATCAAAGTTAAGGCCAGAAAGCTAAAATTGAAGCACGAGTAAATGAGTAGGTCATTAACAGAATTGACGTGGAGAATGGGTAAGATGATAGGTTTTTACCCAATGGTCGAATCTCAACTACGCATACAAAGTCAGATACTTTTTTCGGACTAAGGTAAGGATGAGTTCATGTTCAAAACTTTTGTTTAATCAAATTAAGAAGAAAAGCTGCACTTCCGGCACCGGAATCCGAGAACCGGTATAATCGAAGTCGGTTCGTACGGCCACCAACTAACATAACGTACCAACTCTACTAGTTTTTATTCAAATATTGAAGATTTTATTCAATTTTGTCATCGCACTCTAAATGACGATTTAAATGTTAGTTGTATCCGAAAATGTGCAGTAATTTTTGGTAGGACCACAAGAGCTTTCATTTGAGCCTAAGATTGGGAATTACGGTTTTGAGTCCAGTTTACAACATTTTTTACGGTTTTTGTTTCGCCAGTGTAAGTGACGGTGTACAATATTGAACACACTTAACCCTATAACTCAGGAACCGGATGAAATTCCGTATGGGATCGGAAAAATTTCATTTGAATCTAAGTTTGTGGAAATCGGTTAAACCATCTCCGAGGAAACCTAGTGAGATTATTTGACACATACACACACACACCCACACACAGACATTGCTCAGCTCGATAAACTGAGTCGAATGGTATATGACACAATTTTTACTAGTCGGTTTTTCAAGTGATTGCATAACCTTTCCATATGAGAAAGGCAAAAAGAGAACTCAATTTGATGTTGTGTTGTTCGTATATATCGATTATTGGTCGTTTTAACGGCGGTTAAAAGATCAAAATCGAAAGCAAAAAAAATGCTGTGTGACATCAAACTCAAAACTTGTTATGCTCTCAGTGAAAGCACATTGAAAACTTAAAATGATGTACATTTTCTTGAAATGACACGTCACCACCATAAACTAAAAATAGACTAGCCAAAAATGGCCCGGGATAGTATACATTTAGGCGATTTACTCGCAAGCAAAAAAAAAAGATTTTATGCAACCCATTACTTACCACACCACGGAGAGAATCCGGTTTCGAACTTATGTGATTTGGAATGCGAACATTCTGCGATTGTTACGGACTGTAAGTGCTAACTGTAAGTAGATGGAATATGTTCGGTTATATGAAAAGCATTATTAAAGTTTCAAGATCTATTAGATGATTGATAAAATACTTCTCATAATATCTAGCGTTAGTGAGTATATGAATTTCTAAGCATTTATAACTAGGAAAGAGGATTGTGTTGAAGAGTGTCTTCGACACTGTTAGTGGACTACTTAGGAATAGACAAATTAAACATATATTTTTTTGGCCTATTCAGTATCATTAAGATGAAATAATGCATTTTTCCATACTGTGGGATATAAAGCAATGGGTATTTTCAGAACGAGTTTGGCGAGTAGATGTTTTATATTTTTGTTTTCCGCATGTAGGAACTCGATGACGGTACCACCATTCATCTCAGCTTCAGTAGTCATCTCATACACTAAAACCATTAGAACTACTGTCTCTGTTCGAGAGCTACATTGACTCTACGAGTTAGATGAAAATTAGTTTCTTTAACATCAATATCGCACAATTGTTGAACTTTTTTTTCTACTGATGAAATGTCTACAATAACCCTACTATGCTGGCTTAAAATAAACGATATTCAATTCAATTCAACCCTACTATGCAATCACTTTAAATACCGAATTACGTATGATTTGCATATTGAATGATTCATTAAAGACTGTCCCAGAAAGGGGGCTACCACGTTTGGCATAAAGTCGTTTGGCATAATAGTCATTTGGCATAACAGATGAACATGCTGCTGAATGGAAATTGTTTTTATTTACTGAAATTTTGTAAGGTCCAATGCGGCTACGCCTCATCGTTTTTAATCACCTGCTGTCCGACCTCGCTGCCGCTCATTCGGAGCTAACTGAGGGATAGCTCCTAGCGTTATGTAATCCAGGCAAACGCCCGCAACTAGACAGAGGTGATTTCTGTGGGGGCGCTGCACCCCCGCAGTGGCCGGTGCATCCGACGGTGGGTCACCGGCAACCTCGCGGTCTTCGACCGTCTCGGCCTGAATCATCTATGACGAACGGAAGATTGTGCTAGCACTAAGAGAGTTGCTTATATAAAATGACAGTCTGCTATTTACTACAGAATTTTAAAAATAAAAAATAATAATGCTATTTCACGTAATATTATCGAAATATTCGAACCGAATTTAAAATTCATACATTTCGTTAGAGTTTTCCTTGCAAAACATAACTCGATCGAAAAATAAACGAAAATTTACATAAGAATAAAATATTACGAATCCAATTATTATTATGACAAATATCATTATGCCAAATGACCATTATGCGAAATTTCCATTATGCCAAACGGGCCGCCTCCCCAGAAAGTATGGACGCACCCAAAAACCGCTGCAATTTCTCAATGGTTCTGAATCTGTCAATTTTCATGGCTGCGTTCTGTTGTTTACACTCTTCTCTAACCACTTGTGCAGTTGTTTATTCGTTTTCGTTAGTTTGTTTCAAAATGCGTGGACTTTCAGCAGACCAACGTCGAAAATTTGTGTACAAATGGTGCACAGAACGCGGACTGTCACTGAGAAAGATAGCAAAAATGGAAGGAGTAAGTGAAAAAGCCGTGCGAAATGCAATCAGGAAGTTCGGTGAGGATAACACCTTTGAGGATAAACCGAAAACGGGTCGAAAAAAAAGGTCCTCAGTTTGATAAACGTATACTGAAGGCGTTCGAGCAAAAGAAGGAGGTTTCAATTCGGGATGTGGCCAAAAAAGTGGACACTTCGAAGTCAAATGTTCTTCGTGCTAAAGAACGTTTGAATCCTCGAGCCTATAAGAAGCAGAAACAACCAAAACGTAGTCCGAAACAAGAAGCATCGACCAGGCCGAGAGTTCGAAAGCTGTACAATACGATTCTTGCTGGAAATTTGAACTGAATAATCCATGCCGGGACCACAATATTATACGGTGCGAGCAGGGCAAGTGTTTAACCAGTCCGAGACATCGATTGAAGTCGAAAAATTTGGTAAGAAAGATGTGGTCTGGCAAGCAATTTGTAGCTGCGGTAAGATTTCGAAACCTTTCATCACCACTGCTTCAATGAACAGCGAAATATACATCAAGGAATGTTTACAAAAACGACTTCTACCCATGATTCGAAGCCACAAGGATCCTGTTGTCTACTGGCCAGATCTTGCTTCTTGCCATTACTCGAAATCAACGGTAGAATGGTATACTACCGAAAATGTCACTTTCGTCCCATGAATGAATCCACCAAATTGCCCACAACTTCGGCCAATTGAGGAATTTTGGGCATTAACGGAAGCACATCTTAGGAAACAAAACTTGTCGCCAAGAAGCCCGTACATAATTTATTTATTTATTTATTTATTTATTTATTTATTTATTATCATCGGACATTACCGTCTAAATGATATGAGTGGGGAAAAGCCCGTTTGAGTGTACCAAAACATTTCAATGGCACTCTTCTCAAAGAGGCATAAAAACCACTATCTTTTCTAATACACTAAAATTTACACATAATACATACAAAATTGTCGTTGTTAATAAATAAAACTATACAAACATCATACATTAATCATACAAACACCAATAAATAGTATACATAAATATCACAGTAATTGTAGTCTTCGTATAGAGGATGCTAATTTTTTTGATGCGTCACCAAACTCGAAGGTAGACTCTGCTCGTGAAAAAGTACGTATCATTGAAGAGACTGGTTCGTGATATCCATAGCTCGTCCGATGAAACCTCGTAGATAATAACGACGCATCGCGGGTTCTTCTAGTGGCTCGAAGATCCAAACGGGATAATAGTTCCGGTGCATCAATTTCACCATTCAGAATTTTCGCAACTGTTAAGGCTTGTTGAATACGACGACGACGTTCCAATGATTCAAGATTTAATAGCTGACAACGATCTTGATATGGCGGTAGGTTCTGCGGGTCACGCCAAGGTAGATTCCTGAGAGCTAATCGTATGAATCTTTTTGGTACTCTTTCTAGTTTTAGGCTCCAAGTTAACTGATACGGATTCCAAACTGGCGATGAAAACTCAAGAATTGGCCGAACTAAGGAGCAATAAAGAGATTTTAGGCAATATGGATCGGTGAAGTCACGGGATATTTTAGATATGAATCCCAGTTGTCGATTCGCTTTTTTGGTTATATGAGCCATGTGGGAGCTAAAGCTCAGTTTGTGGTCCAATATAATGCCAAGATCACTGATTTCATTGACTCTACGTAACGGTATACCATCAATGCTGTAACTAAAGATGATCGGATCGCTCTTCCTATGAAAAGTCATTACGGCGCATTTAGCGATGCTAATGGTCAGCTGATTTGTTCGACACCAATCCACGAAGCTATTCAATAGTGTTTGCAATCGAACGCAGTCTTCGGTCGAATTCACTGCTAAATACAGTTTGAGATCGTCAGCAAATATTAGTTTACATCCAGTACCCAAAACGGAAGCTACATCATTAAAAAAGAGTATGAAAAGCAGGGGACCCAGATTACTACCCTGTGGTACTCCTGATCCATTGGTAAATGCGGACGATTCGCAAGAACCCAGTTTTACACGAATGATTCTGTGGGTAAGGTAAGACCGTAGCCAAGTAGTTAGCTTGTGTGTGGCTCCGAGCAGACTGAATTTGCGAAGAAGAACTTCATGGTCGATACGATCGAAGGCTGCTTTCAGGTCAGTGTATATAACATCCACCTGTAATTTATTCTCCATATGGTCGATACATGTTGACGTAAAATGCAGTAAATTCGTTAAAACAGAACGGCCTGGCATGAATCCATGCTGATCAGTTGAAATGTAGCCAGCGATACGACGGAGAATAAATTGATTGACGATGATTTCAAATATTTTACTTCCTGCCGAAAGATTCGTAATTCCACGATACTGTTGGACATTTCGTCTATCTCCATTTTTAAACACAGGAAACATGTAGGATTGTTTCCAAATATCGGGAAACTTTGCCTCATTAAACGATTGGTTGAAGATTTGAGATAATGGTACCGATAAAGCAGCTGCACAGCGGCGGTAAATAACAGCAGGAATTCCATCAGGACCAGGAGAGAATGAGCTTTTAAGCTTTCTGGCAGCGCTAAGTACCATATCAGGTGACACATGAAAGGTGTTTAAATCGGCAACGTTGTGCGGCACAGTAGTTAATACTGAGGTCAACTCAGAGTCAGATGCAGAGCACGGAGTAAACACAGAGGCAAAGTGTTTTGCAAACAGTTCACAAGCAGTTGCTGTAGAAGATGCTGTCACTTCTTCAAGGTAGACATTATGAGGTACATTTGATGTTTTCCTTTTCGAATTAACGAAGTTCCAGAACCCTTTGGGGTTACATCGCAATCCAGATTGAACTCGAAGAACATAAGACCTATATAAGGCAGCATTAAGATTCCGATATGCAATGCTAGCGGCATGGAAATCGTGAGCAGTGACAGTCGAACGTCTACGGCGAAGTTTACGCTGACAGGCATTTCGTTTTCGGCGCAAAGAACGCAGTAGTGGTGTACTCCAAGGTGGGGAAATCGGTCTACGTGTAACGGGAAGATTTGCAGCAAGCCAGTCTCGTAATACATTACAAAATTTAAATGTCATTGTGTCAATATCAGATGGTCCAAACAATGTTCGCCAATCGAGATGGAGTAAATAACTTGTCAACGCTGGAAAATCAATCTTTCGGTAGTTCAGAGATCGGACATTACGAGCTACGGCTCTTGCAGGAGGTTCAACAGTGGGTGGTTGCATCGAAATAACCAATGGGGGGTGGTGGATATCAATCGGTAGGAGAGGAGCAGTTGATTCCTCAATACACAATTTTTGTTCAGTTGAACCGAAAACCAAATCAAGGACACGCCCGAGGTTGTTAGCATGTAAATTGAACTGATTGAGATTTAAGAAATCCATTCCATCAATCAAGGCAGAACTAGCAGGTGACAGCTGAGATAAATTATCAACACGAATATTATTATCAATAGATACCCAATTCAACCGTGGTTGGTTGTAATCTCCGCAGACCAAAACCATATCTTCGGTAGAACCTGTGTCGCATAGCTCTTGGACTGATGCGATATGGGACTCAATAGTACGTACATCTCTGCTAATATCAGGAGGAATATATATAGCGCAGAGAAGCAATTTACGATTCCCAATGCTAACCGAAACGCAAACCTGTTCCAAGTTTGCCTCATGAGTAACGTTTACGCGAGAACTAATATGGCGATCCGAAACTGCAATTAAAACTCCTCCAAAGCTCTTTTTTCGGCTGTTGTTTTCATTCCGGTCGCAGCGGAATACGTTGAACGAGCTGCCAAATAATTGAATAGACTGAATTCGATCGTCAAGTCCTGTTTCCGTCATCACAATGATATCCAAATTGCAGTCACATATAGCTACGAAAGCAGCATCTATTTTAGAGCGCAGGCCACGGACGTTTTGATAGTACAACCATATACTGTTGAGATGTTGTTGAGAAGCAAGTTGAAAAGTAGTCTGAAACGGTATTATTCCATTCAATGTGTGTGCAGTATCAAGCCTAGCTTCGGGAAGACATATACGCTCTTGATTTTTACCTGGCGAACCAGGGTTGGCACTGGTTTCTAAGTTACACTCAGGAGTACCAACAAATTCTCCTGGAAGGAATGGGCTGGTTCGTGACAACATCTGTAATTGAGACATCTCTCTCAGCGATAGTGAAGTATCAATCCTAGCTACGGAGTGACATATACGTGTAAGATTTTTACCTGAGAAACCAGGGTTGGCACTGGTATATGAACATGATGAGTCCACCGTATCATCTGATTGCTAGGAGTAGTCAATTCTCAATTTGGCCATTTTCAGGCGCTTCAGGTAGAGCGGGCACTCCAAGCTCCATACAGTGTGGCAAGTTCCAGTAGTTTCATTGGTAGATGTAGACGCTCCAATCGATTTGGTACAGTTCACACACTTCTCAAAGTTGGAATTGCAATCATTGACTGCATGGTTTTCAGCACACTTAGGGCAACAGACAGGCTTATTGCAGGTTGACGCTTTGTGGCCGTATTCGGAGCAATTGAAGCAACGAAAAACATCAACATCTTCGAAAATTCGACAACGGTCCCAAACGATGAACACATGTTGCAACTTCAGCAAGCAGTTGTAAGTGCAGGAGTCACATTCGAAAATTACTGCCGTTGGATTATTCCGAACATGCTCTCGTTTGTAAAATGTTCGCAAGAAGAATGAGAAATGTTCGCAAGAAGGTGCGCCAGCTAGTCTACAATGGCTAAGTAGCAAGTGTTGAAAATAATATTCCGTTGTTGTAGTCTTATATTATCAGTATATCGAAAAAAAAATGAATATCTAACACTTGTGAATTATTTCCAGCGCAATCACAGTGCGTCCATACTTTCTGGAACAGTCTTTATTCCATGAATTGAATTTTGATTTTAAAAATTACGATTTAAAGAAGAGCGAATTCTTTAAAAGTGAATCTATCTTATTTAAAGGGCTTGTTAGTTGGTGCACAAGATTATTGTGGACATCCAGATCCCCGATATCTGGATGCACTGGAAATAATGGTCAAGAGACTTTCTAATTGAACTTCGCGACGTCGTATGACAACAAATGTCGAAGCATTTTTTTTTTAATTGAACGCAAAAATTGTTACAGGACCGATTACTTAACGTATCTTGAAGGAAATCGTTAACGTCAAATAATATATCAAATATTCAGATTGACAAGCTTCAAACAAACGTGGTACCGATGATCGCCAGTTTATACAATGCCTCCCAAATATGCCAAATTTGAATGGATTCTTTAAGTTGTTGATTATAATATTTTCGTTTTTTTAAGTATCGCAAAACTTTTGCCTTGGAAGTTTTTCTTAAACGGTGAACAGCCAAGTGATAACATAATGTGATATCAATTGAAAATTTGATGAATCGATATCATATAAGAATTTCAATCTGTTAGACGATAATTAAGATTAGTAAATACCCTTGGCATCTTAGAGCTTAAGCAGTGTGCCTTAATATTATATTATATTATTGAATAAAAAAAAAAGAATTTCAATCTGCTTTTGCTATCATAAATAGATTTCAATTTGTTCTCATTTTGATGTTAGACTTAACTCGGGAAGCCGCTCACTCTTAAAATATCCTTGAAGCAACCTATAAGTAATAATAACTTGTGCCAAGTTAGGTGTGAGTTGTTTCGGAGTTATGGTCGATCATATAAACATTTTGAACTTTGTAACCCCCTTGGATGAGACCCTCACTTTATCCAACCCCCTCTACCCCCAAATACTCTTAGGATCATCATCATTATCATCACTATCACCATATTTGAGTATTTGAAAAAGTATGCATGGTCTTCAAAAAGTATCGATTCACCTCAAATAAAATAAATTTGGTCATGACTCTCCCGTTAAGGACATATAATATACTACAATATAATACACAGCATAATATAATAAACAATAACAAATCATTACAATACACACCATTCCATAAGTTCGTCAGTCAGTTCGTCGTACTTCATTATAATATGTGAGATTATGAGTAATATGAGAAAGGCACCAATAGGTGGATTAAACAGGTTTTTTAATACTATCAGGTATTAGTTTCTTCACATTAGAACTAATTTGAACATGAAACCCAACTCTTGGGGAAATTAATACATTAAATGCAATAACCAAGTTTTTGACTGTCAAAGAATCTGTGGCAGACAACTTCTGCACAACAGTTTCAGAAAGAGTCAGATTTGTCTGTACAGTCATCAACCAATTACACTATAAAGACCATTGGTAGTATACCATTCTACCGTTGATTTCGAGTAGTGACAAGAAGCAAGATCTTGCCAGAAGACAACAGGATCCTTGTGGCTTCAAATCATGGGTAGTTTTTGTAAACATTCCTTGATGTATATTTCGCTGTTCATTGAAGCACTGGTGATGAAGGGCTTCGTAATTTTACCGCAGCTACAAACTGCTTGCCAGACCATAGCTTTCTTACCAAATTTTTCGACTTCAATGGATGTCTCGGACTGGTTAAACACTTGCCCTGCTCGCACCGTATAATATTGTGGTCCCGGCATGGATTATGCAGTTCAAATTTCCAGCAAGAATCGTATTGTACAGCTTTCGAACTCTCGGCCTGGTCGATGCTTCTTGTTTCGGACTACGTTTTGGTTGTTTCTGCTTCTTATAGGTTCGAGGATTCAAACGTTCTTTAGCACGAAGAACATTTGACTTCGAAGTGTCCACTTTTTTGGCCACATCCCGAATTGAAACCTCCTTCTTTTGCTCGAACGCCTTCAGTATACGTTTATCAAACTGAGGACCTTTTTTTTCGACCCGTTTTCGGTTTATCCTCAAAGGTGTTATCCTCACCGAACTTCCTGATTGCATTTCGCACGGCTTTTTCACTTACTCCTTCCATTTTTGCTATCTTTCTCAGTGACAGTCCGCGTTCTGTGCACCATTTGTACACAAATTTTCGACGTTGTTCTGCTGAAAGTCCTCGCATTTCGAAATAATTTAATGAAAACGAATAAACAACTGCAAAAGTTGTTAGAGAAGAGTGTAAACAACAGGACGCAGCCATAAAAATTGACAGATTCTGAACCATTGCGAAATGGCAGCGGTTTTTGGTTGCGTCCATACTTACTGGGACAGTCTTTATTACAGTCAAACTGCACAAGTTTGTGCAGATAAACTGGCTAATGTAAACGTAGCTTAAATTATTTCTGCTTGCTTTAAATGATCCCCTGTCACGTCTCACCTCTCCATTCTATATATTTACATTCTTGCTCTCCCTTGAGTACTATCATTCTATTATTTTCTTTTCCTGTTTCTACAAAATGGTCTTTGGTTAGCTGAATAGAGCAAAATGGAAAATATAAATATCAACTATTATACTTAGTCGTTAAAAAAAACCGGTGAACGACCGCAACTAGGTTAAAGCCGTGTATTAGTAAATGATATTACCATAATGATGATAATGCCTTTCTCTTCTTTCATAAGTCTCATGAAAATATATATCATACTTTTATGAAAAAAAAAAGTTTTGACGTTGTTGAATGAAACGTCGAGATTTAGTGTCACCACGAAAAAATTTTTTTTGCAAAAAATAAAAAAGTTCCAGAAAGTCGATTTTTTCAAAAAAAAAATTCATTGAGATGACTCTAAATTTCGATGTTTCATTCAGTTTTAAGAGTTTCGTCATCAAAAAAAATTTTCGATTTTGGAAATTCCATGTACTCCCCCTATGGTGCTTATTCAAGATCGAAAATTTTCAAACCTTAACCGCCGGGCAGAACCTCTTCCGCATGCCCGACTTAGCTTAAATTTTGCTTGAGGACATTTTTCGAGGTGCTTAAACTTTTGAGCACAAGTGCTTTACGAAATTAGAGGTGATCCCAAAATATTGGCAGCCTTATATATATTAGATCATTGAACTTGATCAATGGCCCAATAGTAGCTTTCAAACGAGCATAGGTTGCTAAACAAGTGGTAGCTCTCTTGGATTTTATGTGATGTAGTCAAACTAGTAACCGAAAATATCGAAACTTTCTTGGCCACCCGGCCACATCAAGAGACATTTTGCACATTTGCGAGAGAGCATGGAGAGCCACGAGGTTTAACGCGACCTACTGGCCTCAGCCCTTAAGAATTCATTTGAAGTAGTTATTTCCTTGTTTCCTTGAAACAATAGGGGATCTAAATGATACCAATGTGGGGGTCGGTTTTGGACCATACTTTTTCAAAACGACCAAATTTCCCATTCGAATGACCAGCGTCCAGCTGATGTTTCCTTCATTGTATTCAGAACCACTTTTCAAGCCACCCTACCTATTTCATATGTTTATATAAAAGGTAAAACAGACCAAGTCAAAATAGTGTACCAATGCATTTTCAGTGTCTAAATTTGGATCACTCAAAAAGCCTCCAATATAAGTCTCGAATTCATTTCAACACGGTCTTCAAAACACATCACGAACTGTTGAGCTTCTGTTTATTCAGATCAGCAGCTCATTTGAACAAACTCGTTCGTGCCCCAGATGCTTCAAACGCGTCAACTTTCAATTAGAACAGTGGCCATAATTGGCATCGTCTATCCTGGCATCAATAGAAATTTCACGACAGTACAATTTACCACCGATCGGATCGGATTCGAGTGCCAACAGTAAAAAGGAACACGAAACAAAAGCGTGAATGAGCGCTCCGATAGCTTCTAATTAGCATTAGAAAATTATCGACTTTTTATTAATTGACGCCGCTTCTAATTAACTAAATCCTGCAGCGCCGTTCGAATGGTTCGATGGTGGCTCTTCAAATAAACACTTAGCGAACCGACAGCACCCCCCACCTCGCAGCTTCCTACCAACTACCTTCCCGATTCGAACCAGGATCAGCAGATGGCCGACCCCGAGAGGAACGCACTTCACGAGCGCATTATCACTCTATTCGGTTGAGTGGTCCAATAACACTTCCAGCGACGATGAGCGGTGCGTGAGATCCATCGATGCGTTCATTCCACGTGTTGCTTGGGGCCGGCTGATGGAAATTATTGGTGCCTCGTCGCCTGCCATTATTCGGAATGTAGTCAGTCAGGTAAAATGTGGCTTATAGCTCATCGAATGTTCTATTTAGGAATTTTAGAGCTAATTCAGTATTTTCAACATAATCTCGACACAATGCACACATTAGTTTCCATTTTAATGTGCATCCCATGCATCCGGATTTTCTCGTTCAAAACTGAAACAGATTATCGCTTTGTTGCGACAGAAAGCGAGTTTCGAGAGGAAGCATGTTTTGTGCGTTAATTGTACGTACAGCTGGGTAGAAATTATTATGATATTGCATTCATTTAATAAGCTTTAAGTAAATCTCATCCTTGCTTTGACGTACAGAACAAGAAAATATCGGTGAACTGTTATTTTTTCTATACAAAATATATATGAATTTCTTGCAAGCATTTTTCCGCATCGGATCCAGATAAAATAAAACAGTAATCAGTGCGAATGAAGCCACAACATATGAATGCTTAACGTTCGGGAAAAATGCTCCGAACAGCGTTTACTTATCGTAGATAATTCCACAATTTGACCTTTCTTAACACCAGAATTGAATGCCGTACAGCATCCTGATAGTTTCGATCACTGGAATATACACATCCGAAATTAAACAATCGACATCAAAATTCTATATGTTGCAATTTTTGTGACTGTTGGGACCGCCAATTTGTGAAACGAAAGCACGTAAAAAGAAAGCTTTTGAACAAATCTTGTTCAGTATGGAATCAATCGGCACTGTGAGCAGTTCTGCTGCGGGACATTCGCAGAGCCAGAAAAATACAACGACGGGGAACATTACACAAAATCAGCCCTTCTAATGGCTCCAAATATTATCTAAAAAACGTGATCAATCCACTTAGCAGTAAGATGATACCTTTTTTTATCAATCCGCATGTGTTTTTTGCATGGATATTTTTAGGTGTTTTAGTTCTCATGACATTATTTCAATTACCGTCGTTTTAAACGGTAAATTGAGATTTTAATCACGCATTACCCTGTAATGTCGAAACGAATTTCAATCTTAACGTGTGGCAATCGATTGAACATTCCATGAGAAGTCGAAGTAAGTTCCACTGTAAAGTTTTTCGTCATTATTTATGGTACTTCCAGAGCCGACATTCAGGAACTAGCATAACCCAAAATGATTCGAATGGCCATAAATTAATACGCCAAACAATTTGCCTGTACTATATCGGTATGAATTTTAAAAACTCATCATCTGTAATTCCAGAGTCGGATAAAATTCACCAATTTTGTATGGGACCTTAAGTCCTTTAATATGATTTTGTCGTGAATACGACTTACTTTACTATGGGGTGCCTTTTCAAAATTTACCCTCTGAGAGAGTGATAAGTTTTTGATCGTGAATATCTCTTGTTGTATCTAACGAATCAACATAATTTTTGATACATGCCATCGGAAATATGATCACAATTTTATGATAAAATTTTCAGTTGTGTGACATCATCTCAAATAGTTCAAAATTAAACTATTCTGAAATGTTTGGTATAAACGAGTATCAAAAAGGATAGTTCATAAAGCGCGTTTGTCTTTCTCGTATTTTTAAAACTCATAGCTCAGTGATCTGTGAAAGGATTTATATAATCTAACTACCAATAGATTCGAAATTATTCAACTTAAACGTGTATAGCAAAAGCATTGAAGTATTTCAATAGTACACTATTGAAAAACCTATCTCATTTGACCCATGTCAACACCAGCCAATCAGAACGCGTTCTGAGGAAGAGAAGAAAATAGCTGCTGCTGTACAACAAATCGTTCAAGAAAAATGTTCCGAAAAGTGGTGAATATCGTAGTGAGTTCCTCAATTTGGTCCTTCTGAATGCTAGAAACGAATCCCTACAGCATATTGATAGTTTCTTTCAATAAATTATGCAAATCCGAAATGAAATAATCGATATAATAATTCTATATGCGGCTATTTTTATAGCCGTTAGGACCGCCCATTAGTGAAAAAGCTACAAACGAAATCACATAAAAGGGAATCTCTTAACAAAAATGGAATCAGTTTGGATTCTATCGCCACTGCGAGCAGATGTGTTTTGTGTCGTCTGCACAGCTAGTTTCGCTTTCGACAAGAGCGATTACGTCACAGCTGCCAGTCATTAGCATTGGGAAAAAAACAACGTTGGAGAGCATTACACAATATCAGCCATTCTAATGGCTCTAAAATTTTTCTAAAGAACTATTAGGATTTGTTTTTCGCAAATCGCAGGTAATTATCCTCAGTTTACGGCAAATCAAGAACAATTCGGTTAGATTTGTGCACTTTTCGCTGTGTGAAATTCACAGTAATCGAGATCAAGTGAAGCCTTTTTTTGCGAAAAATGTTCCAGAATTTAATATCGTAGAGAATTACGCAATTTGACCCTTCTGAATGCTGGAAATGAATCCCTACAGCATATTGATAGTTTTTTTCAATAAATTATGCAAATCCGAAATGAAATAATCGACATAAAAATTCTGTATGCGGCTATTTTTATAGCCGTTAGGACCGCCCATTAGTGAAAAAGCTACAAACGAAATCACATAGAAGGAAATCTTTTAACAAAAATTGAATCAGTTTGGATTCTATCGCCACTAGTGATGTCGGAAATTTCGAATTATTCGATTATTCAATAATCGAGTATAATTTTGAAACTAATCGATTGAAATTTATTCGATTATCTGAGTTATCAATCGGTTACTCGATTATTCGTTCGATTATTACTATGGGATTTTTTTACTTATTCGATTAGCTCAATAATCGAATATTAGTTTCAAGCTATTCGATTAAATATTACTCGATTATCTGGGTTATTAATCGATTACTCGATTAATCGATCGATATTACGACATCCCTAATCGCCACTGCGAGCAGATGTGTTTTGTGTCGCCTGCACAGCTAGTTTCGCTTCCGACAAGAGCGATTACGTCACAGCTGGCAGTCATTTGCATTGATAAAAAAACAACGGTGGAGAGCATTACACAAAATCAGCCGTTCTAATGGCTCAAAAGTTTTCTGAAGAACTATTAGGATGTGTTGTTCGCAAATCGAAAGAAAATATCCTCAGTTTAGTGCAAATGTAGAACAGTTTGGTTAGATTTTTGCACTTTTCGCTGTGTGAAATTCACAGTAATCGAGATCAAGTGAAGCCTTCTTTGTTTTTGCGAAAAATGTGGAAAAGGGGAATGCTTGCATATTTCATACAATTGATCAACTAATTGATATTCGGAAGTGTTAAGGAACATGTCATTTGTTTTCGTATTCACGACATCCAGTTATGTCTCTGACATTACCCACCCGCCTTTTTTGTTTTTGAAGTTCGATTTGGCCTTTTTGAGAAAATGATTGAGATTTGAGAAACGATTCGATACTGGAACCGGAATTCTAAAATCGGTGTAGCCGAAATCAGTTAAATTCACCTGAGGAGTGTGTAGACATCTTTGAGAAATTGTAGTGCGAATTAAAATATGGGGGTACATTCCGAATCCAAAAACGAATACCGCTTAAACTGAAATAAATTTATTTGGATATCGACTATCCAAATCTGCAAACCCGATAAACCTGATTAATTTATGTGAAATGGACATTTTTATACTAATCACCCTGTATCTGACTAAAAAGTAAGATGTTTTATAGGATTTTAAGACCTCTCATTTGAATCATAGATGATTCTTAGATTTCATTTGAATCTTAGATCGGTTCAGCCATCTACGAGACAAATGAATTGCATTATTTTAATTTCGTTTCATATATCATCCTGTGGTTCCGCAATCAGAAGTCGGATCCAAACGTAATTCAGGAATCTTGTTTGGTAGTATACTACTTTTCATATGAACCTGAGTTTGTAGAAAACGGTTGAGTCATCTCCGAAAAAAATTTAGTGAAATTATTCGATTATTCGACATGTTACACACGCATTTGCTGATCTCGACGAACTGATTCGAATGGTATATGGCTGTTATGTTCTTCCAGCTTTTATTGCTGTAAGTAGTTTAAATCAATATAATTATGGAATTACTTTCAACTCGAAAATGCTGTCATCTTTGCCATCATCTAATTTTCATATGTCATATTCGAACGATTATGATGCCAAAAATTAACCGTGCTAAAATCTGTCCGAGACAAAATTCCATGAAAAACGATGCTGTGCACAATCTTTTTGGTACTATTGTATGTAACAGTATAAAAAATCATGTTTCACTTGACTCCGAAACAGCGTTTTAATAAGGGCTGGAATAAGGCGAAAAGTCGGTTACACAAAACTATCGATATCTCCGTTAAAAATGGACGGATTTTGACAATCTATGGCTTGTTGGATAACTATTACCATGCGGAATCTAAGTCTGAAAACATCTTTTATTTTGCAAGGGCAATTGTGACAGATATTGTCAAAAAACTGAACATTTTGACATAAAACTTTGTTCAACTCAAAAAGTAAACATCCGATCTCAAATCCATTCAATAGCGTTCTGGGTGACGAGGAGACCTTCATTTGCGACTAGTTCGATCAAAATCGGTCCAGCCTTCTCTGAGATCTCGCGTTCTTAGTTGACAACACACATACAGACACACACATACACACACGGACATTTGCTCAGTTCGTCGAGCTGAATCGATTGGTATATGACACTTCCATATAATGTTTAGTTCCATATAATGTTTAGTTCCATAATCAGTTTAGTGAAAGTGTAAACTTGAAAAGTTTGATAGATTCTAATTAGAAAAGGTTCGATTTTTTCTCTTCGCTCTTTTTAACGTGGATACGTCTTTCTTTTGCTATTGGGCGCTTATTCAAAATTTATCATATGGTTAAGTGATAAGCTTTTTATCGTGTTTTATATAACGTATCAACATAATTTTCTCTCTAAGCCATCGGAGACGTGATCAGTAATTTGGAAAATAATGCAGCAGGGGTGGAAATAATAAATTTTTTTGATTCACAGTTAATGAAAATAGTCAGTATTATCTTATCATATCACATATATATTGTAAATATTATAATGAATTTTGAAACGAATGATTTTTGATAGGATAAATTTTGGTTTTACTAAGAATTTAAAAATGTCTTCATCGTAATCAGTATCACTGTCTGATTCGGAATCAACATTTCAACAAATTTAGGTTCGTTTTAATGCTATTCTCTGTTCATTAACCAGGTTTGAAGTTCAAATGGCTTTTACGGTTTCGGTGATATAATGGTATAAGTGACGTAAACACCAAAACTGACTTCCGCTCAATTTTCTCGAACATGGATTTTCCGATATCAATAGTTTTAGGCTCGTTAGGTTAGTTCATTTCATCGACCGCGTCGAAATTCCATGCTTCGTGACGTATTTGAAATTTATTCAGTAATACCGTCATGGTGGAGTACAACTACTAATATTAACATACTTGCTGCGATGAATAATAATTATAATGATAAGAAAAACATGTTCAATCACAAAGCGTGCTACGCAGATGGTTAATATTATCCTATTTAGCTTGAATATTATACACAGAAGTAACAGGAGCGCAGGTTTTTGCTACGCCAATTCAAACACTGCGCCTACTGCTGCGCTCATGTTACTTGTGTGTATAATATTCAAGCTAAATAGGGTAATATTAACCAGTTGATCGAATCGTCTATTTGATCTTATAGAAATCGGTGATTATAGTAACTCAAAATCACTACCGATTATGTGTGACGGAAGATCAGTATTGATTTTGATCGCTGTGTTTCAAAGATCACTGATCAACTGATCTTAAAAAGATTAGTTGTACATTCATTTCTGTCGCGGTACATGAATGCGCGAACGAGTTTTTGTGAGAGCAGCTAAAGCTCTTCGCCTTCGCATGGTTGGCTGCTGAGAATGAAAGCAAATTTGTCTCAACGCAATAAAAAGAGTAGCAATTTGGTAACAATTGAAGTTTTGTTACCCAGTTTTTCAATTCACGGTGTTCGGTTTTTTTGATTCACAATCGGAAATCTTGATTCACATTTCCGTGCGCAAAATGGGCTTATTTCCACCTCTGATTTGCAGTATAACAACATGACCAGGAATAACTCGAAATTAAAGTTCTCTAATATGTTTGATGATACATTCATTGCGTAGTTGACTCGTTCAGCTCAGAACAGAATCCAGGTCCTTAATTCAATTCTACTGTTCAGTTCTAAAATTTAGTTTCAAAATCCTTAAGATTAGAAATTTTTTATAGTTTCCCAAATCCAGCTATACAATCCAACCTGAATCCAGAATCCAGAACCAGAATTAAGTTCCAGAGCTCCGGAGCAGAAACCGAATTTCAGAACTTGATTCTAGGCCAGGATCTTGATCCTAGATCTGGACCCGGAAATTTCGGAAATACATTCTAGACTTGGATTTGAATTTTGAAACAGAATTCTGAAACTGAAATTGAGAAA
The DNA here is from genome assembly GCF_030247185.1 of Malaya genurostris. Classification (NCBI taxonomy): domain Eukaryota; kingdom Metazoa; phylum Arthropoda; class Insecta; order Diptera; family Culicidae; genus Malaya; species Malaya genurostris. The sequence continues at coordinate 124,618,185 of NC_080570.1, forward strand.
TCTCAGACCAAAAATTTAGGATCGGAACTCGGATCCTAAATTTAGTATATTTTAGTTCCAGAATGCTGATCTAGAGTTTGATTCCAAAATTCAGTTCTACAATTCAAGAAACTTACCTGAATTCAGGATTTTGAAGATTTTCGAACTTAATTCCGGATCAAGATTCTAGAACTGAGTTTCGGAGCTGAATTCGGGATCCGAATTAGAAAACTAAATCCTGGATCACGAACTTGTCTCGAACTCAGTTCTAGAGCACAGATTCAGTTCTACAATCCACATCTAGAATTCAGTTCTAGAACTTTCAGAATTCAGTTCTCGAATTCAGATTCAGAAGTCAGTTCCAGAATATAGCATCAAAATTGAGCTTCAAACTTCGGTTCAAGCATTCAGCTCCAGAATTTCAGGTCCAGAGTTCAGATTCTTTGACATCAAAGAAACTGGAACCATCCATTTTATTCGTATTCACGTCATCCGGTTATATCTCTAGCATTACCCATCCGTCTTTTTTCTCCAGTAGCTCTAACTTTCGAAGCTCTATTTTCAAAGGGTAGTGCCGATTGGTTATAATGTTTCCACATTTTTTCTTAACATTTTCATCTGAAAGTTAACAAAAAAAAAGTACAGACTTTTTTCATCGAGATAACTCAAAATATTCTCGAAACCCATCTGATGCACCTTCATTGACTGTATTTGCCAGTGATTTCTAATGTCTTCGAAACCTCTTTCCAACACTAATCCAGTCCCGATAGTTGCAAAAGTGTTGATCCTAAAACGCTGCTGAAACAAATTATTCACATTCAAGTTTTCGGAGAACATGAGTCGCATTAACGACAATGTGTTGGTTTCATTAACAGGTATAAAATAAGATTACCGAAGAAAATGTCTGATGCATTTATTTCATTAGCATTTTTCCGACACTATTTTTACACCAACAAAAGTATTCGAATTATAACTTTTTTTCTATTCAAAAGATATTTTTACAACCTTTTCGTTTCTTTTATTGCATCTCGTTGTCACCCTTTTTCTAGGGGGAGAAAAGCTTACATTTCCATCCAGCTAGGATTGAGGGGCACTTTGTTCGTGGTTCGTCTCGTCATCCATTACCGCATCGGTGGTATTGTTGTTGTCAAACGTATTATTGTAAGTGGTTTCCATTATTTTATTGCTGTTGTCTACGTTTGTTGGACATTGATTTCAGTTACTTGCTGGTTTGATGCTGAAAACGTTTTTAAACCTGAAGTACTGGATTCGATACACAGATAAAACTATTTTGTGAATTTACATCTATTATCATGCACATATTTGAAGAAGGCAATTAAACTTAAAATTACTTTACAATTCTGTACGTTTCAACATAATTTACTAGCAGAAATAAGTCGTAATTGAAAGATACAGATTCATTGGAAATTTAATGCAATCCAACCAAACTTTCGATTCAACCCATGTCTGTTGATTTACATGTCGTGTAAATTTCATTATTTCTTTCTGTGTAACTACCGTAGCTGAACGGCAAAAATGAGGTCTTGTCTTTGGTTGAAGATGACCTTTTCGCAGTTTCAGTGCATGGTTTAGCGTTAGTGTGCGGGTTGTTCACAAAACTGACCTTTAACCAACTGATTTTCATAGGTAACCAGTGTTTTACAAAGGTGTCTCCCGTCTTGACCACAAATGATGTACTACTGTGGGCAAAAAATAGTAAGACTTTGTTCATTATTTTTAAAATCCCCCCGGCTCTAATCCACTGGTGCCAACTTTTTTTCCAATCCTCGAAACAGTTGTTAAAGTCAATTTCCGGAATGGCCTTCGATGCGCGTAGCGATTCACGTTTGATGGCTTCAATTGACTCAAAGCGGTTTCCCCGGAGCGTTCGTTTGAGTTTGCTAAGAAGCCAAAAGTCACTCGGAGCTAAAACGGGTAAATACGATGGTTGCGGAACGATATTGGTTGAATTCACGAAGAATCAATGCAGTATGCAACCAAGAGTTTTCGACCCACAATCCCGACCTCTTTTTACGAATAGCTTCGTTCAAATGATGCAAAATACTCAAATAGTATACCTTGTTGACAGTTTGACCGGTCGGAAAAAAATCGGAGTGGTCCACACCTCGATAATTATAGAAAACTGTCAACATTACCTTGGGCTGTAGGTCATCAGTAGGTCGCGCATAACCACGTGCCTCGCTCTGCGTATTACATTTCTCTCCATGCTCTCTCGCAAATGTGCAAAATGACTCTCGATGTGGCCGAGAGGCCAAGAAAGTTTTGATATTTTCGCTTACAAGTTTGACTACATGACATAAAATCCGATAAAGCTACCGCTTGTTTGGCAGCCTTGCTGAACCGATTTTATTTCTCTCTCATATTTCGGAAACAAGAGCAGACAAAATGGCGCGTCCATGGAAATCGACTTACCTTCACAAAAATAACATTCACTTCATTTTTATCGCGATAACATATATGTTTTTATGCACTAATCGCCTTTTAAAACACCCTAAAACACAGTTTAAGTGACGGAACTCCAGGACCGGAAGCCGGATCCGGATGAAATTCAGGAATTCCGTGAGACTTTTCATTTGAATCTAAGTTTGTCGAAAAAATCTAGTGAGATTGTTCAACAAATACGCACACACATACATTGCTCAGCTCGATGTACTGAGTCAAATGGTATATGACAATTTTTACTAATCGGGTTTTTTTTTGCAACACTGTAAAAACTACTGTATGGGCTCATTAAAAAATTAATCTTTCAAGTTTTTTTTTGGGTACATAGTTTCAATATTTGCACGCATATCGGATTTGCGTGTACACTCAAAAATTCATAAATTCATAAAGCCCTAATTTGTCAAACGACGAAAAATCTCATTTGTGATGACTTAATTAGAATGAATTTTACTTGCTCCGATTGTAATTTGTATTTAACTAGCAAGTACAACTAACCGTATGAATCTATATGCATCGTTTATCAGCCTATCAGATGTGTGTTTCCGTGGTTCAGTCGATTAACGGACCTACTTTGCGATCCAACGATTCTCGGTTCAAGTCGCGCGGCGGTCGTAAATTTTTTTTCAGATGTTCATGTCAATAAATTTTTCAATCACACACAATATTACATGTTCTTGCACGTAAATTTGCGTGAACTTCAACGATCCATTTATGAGCGTCTTATAAGATATAAAATCATATAGTTTCATCTAAGTTGGTAATCTCTAGGATTCAAGATATAAACAAAACAGTAAAATTTAAAAAGAAAACTGTGTGCAGTACCATCTGGCCACTGAATGCCACATTAAATGCATTCTCCCCGATGGTCAACGTCTCAGGAAGTCAGGAAGTGGACGTCCGCTGTCGGTTCACATTTCAAGGGGGTAGAAAATCCAGTAGAAAATTGGCAAAAAAAACACATATTTACGAAACTTCAATGAAACGATTGGTCAAAGATGACTTAAGGGTTAATCTACTATTTTAGGAAAACAGCCATTGTTGCCAAACGCAAAACCAGTTTTCTTCGCGTTGAGTGAAAAATCAAAAGAGAAGAGTTTATTTGGAACATTTTTCTAAATAATTTGATTTTTTTCTTGAAGATTCTGAAAGGACTCAAGAGTGGCTGACATGTTTGGCCTCCTAGTAGTCCTGACTTGAGCCTTCTCGATTATTTCGTATGGGCGAATGTTTAGGCAAAAGCCTGTGAAAACCCTCACCCCAGTGTCGACGCTTTGAACACCTCCATTACAAAAGCATGGAACTCGATGTCTGATTCCCACATTCGCACATTCCGCTCACGTCTGGAGAAAGTAATTGAGAACAACGGTGACCACAACGAATAATGTAAAGTAGAAAGGCTGAATAAATATGTTAATAAACTAAATTTATGTTGCTCTTCATTTAACCATGAGGTGATTACTCCAGAAAACATTAGAAAAGTTCACAAATCGGTTGAATCTAGTCAAAAATTGAAGTTGTGTAAGAAAGCTGAGACCGTAAAGATACCAGAAGGCCGAGTGTTTACAATTATGCATGAACATTCGACCGTGAGAAAACTCTTTTCAAAGTCCGACTAAAATAACAAGGTGTTGATAATTCAGAGCTATGTTCGGTAATTTTTACAAGTAAGAAATCAGATTTTTGGCGCCGATATGTGACAATGGATGAAACATGTATCCATCCTTTTACTCCTGAATCAGAAGCAGAAACCATCATCTGAGTGTACTGAAGCCGGTGAAATATGTCCGAAGCGTCCAAAGGCACAACAGTGAGCTGAGAGGGTTATGTCTTAAGTATTTTGGGACACACAGCAATAAACTAGCGAATACTACATAGCGTTGCTAGATCATTTGAATTCAAAAAATCAAACGAACCTCATACTTTGAAGAAAAAACCACTGTTTCACCAAAATAATCCACTGGTTTACAAGTCGATGAAAATGATGGTTAAATAGAACGAATTACCCTTCAAACCGTTTCCTTATCCACCGTATTGCCTAGATCCGGCAACCTGTGACTACTGGTTATTCATTAATCTCAACAAAAAAAATAGTCGCCGGTAAAAAATTCAACTCAAATGAACAAGTAATTTTCTGAATTTGAAGCCTATTTTGCGACTAAAAAAGTTGGAATGATTGATACGTTTTTGAAGAAGATTAACAATTTATCACATTCGTGGAAAAATCCAAAGTGTGCCGAAAATTTAATCTGGCATCCCTGGATGCGAGATTTCTCTGAACAGAACACTGTAACAGTGAAATTTAACCGCCTGAAGCCAGCCATGTTACATTTGATTGTTTGTTTTTTGCTGCAATTAGTTTCGCACATTAATTTCGGATTCCAACAAACATATTCGAAAAATTACTTCCACGTACCGAGCAGGTGTTCGAGAGTCCTTTTTGATTGAGTGTTCATTTGTACAAACTAAGCGAACCGAACCGAACCGGTCTCCGATCAGCAATGATTAAAATTGATTGGATTGGTTTTTTGACTGTCTCTCCTGGTTTATTTCTTCAAATTATTTAAACTTGAATATTGCGTAAAAATTGCGTTTCCGCCCTCCAAATAGAGGCTGTCACCTGAACCGAATCGGGGATTTTTTTTTAAAGTGAATGGTTTTCCCGTTAGCATCGAAAAAAAACACAAAAAACTATCAAGATGTGATATTTCATACGAACGAATCTGCAATCTTTATTTCACCACGGTTCGCTCTTTTATCACCGCATTTCGTTCGCATAAATTTCGTTGATCTACCTCTGGGACGACCGTATTATCGACGTTAATTGACGTTATCTGGCAGAAACTGTAACATAACCTTTTTAATTACTGTCCCGCCATTCCGCAACCGAACTGTCCGGTTGCCCACTCCGCTCGGTTCGGGGAGACCACGAAAATAAAAAAAAAACTGAACCCGGGCAGTGCCGTGTGAAAATGAGCACAGACATTTTTCCGCTGATTTTCAACTAAATAAATAAATCGGTTCCAAACGCAATCTGCAAGATTTATTGACTCTCGCTCAGGTCGCCCCGATGATGGTCGTTCGGTCGTTCGGGACCAGGCGCAAGAAGACGAAGCAACCGGCCAAACCGATCGAGGCAGCGTAAAATAAGACGTGTAGGAGGTTGGCCGGCCGGGTTGTTCGTGGCAGAAGCAGAACGGGTCGGAAGAACTTGGCCCAATGGTGAAGTTTTGAAATCTTATCGTTTTGCACTCGCTTTGCTCGGTGCAAGCGGTCTTATCAGCTCCGAAACCGAATAGGGTTCTCTTCTCTATTGAGATGTGGCCACACCGAACGAACCGAAGTGTCCGGAAGCAAATTGCAAACCATTTGGCCGACTCTATTGATTCATTTGTCTACCATTGAGTGTGTCCTCAGCGTTCCGACCATGGTTCGAGTCGGGTCCAGGTCCGGACCGGGCCGTGCCGGGAGTAGATGCAACTTCGATAGACGCCGCCGTGTTGAAAAATAAGCAGATAAATTTTGTAAATAAACAGCAGTTTTCTGCAATCGCCTGCTTCGTTCGTCTTTCGAGCGTTTCGATTTTCAACGGACTGCTGGCTGCCGTGATGACTTCTTCGGCCTTTGGGAGCGACAGAGACAGAGACAGAGACAGAGACAGAGACAAAGGGGATGTGCTTTTATTAATGGTTGCTGATGAATTTAAATGTGGAATCGATAAATAATAATATTTTTGTATTCGAGATCTCGGGACCTGCGGCGTTTCGGGAGGGAGGTTTCTCATGCGCCGCCGATAGTAGTGCAAATGAAATTAAAGAATTGCTATCATTTGCAAGAAAATGGATTCATTGCTGAGGAGCTGGGATGATCTGTTGGTCGAATGTACGATAGAAGATCATCGATGCTGGATGCCAGGCAGTTATCGTATAATATGTGAGAGTTGGAATACTTTGAAATTGGAATGTTTACTTTTTACTACCGGATCGGGATAGCGTAAGCTTGAAATATTGGAAAAGAAACTTATAGGAAACTTTTTTTTCTACATATACTCATTTACACTACGACTGAGGATGGGTTTGTTTTTATTTAATAAGATTTTCGACACGACCATGTTTCTGTTTATCCATTTTTTTAACGAGCTTCAAAAAAAAGTTGCACTATAATTGAAGCAACGAGTTGGTGGAAATTTGCTCGCATTGAGCGAACATTCGAGAGACTCGCAAGCCAAATTAATTAGATTCTTGTCTCATGCCTCCAACGTATACGCAGTTAACGATTATTAACTACCACGAAGACTGCACCGAAGGGAAATCAAATACCGGGGGGGTCGCTAACGTATCAAAAAGAGTCAAAAGGTCTGCTGTTTCAAGCGGAATTCCAACCTTTCGACAACCGAGATGTCGCTAGCAAGCTACAATGTTTCTCGTCAGTACTTTAAACCATCAATCGGTCCCTTTCAGGACCCCGGAAGAAATGTAAACAAGTTAAAAATGTTTAGACATCTATCTTAAATCTTGCTTATGTTATTTAAACACAATATAATTTTTGAAAGATTTTAGAAATTTGTAAATTTTGTGAAATTGTAGAGAATTGGTAGAATAATTGAAAATATTTGTATAATATTTGTAAAATATTTGTAAAATATTTGTAAAATATTTGTAAAATATTTGTAAAATATTTGTAAAATATTTGTAAAATATTTGTAAAATATTTGTAAAATATTTGTAAAATATTTGTAAAATATTTGTAAAATATTTGTAAAATATTTGTAAAATATTTGTAAAATATTTGTAAAATATTTGTAAAATATTTGTAAAATATTTGTAAAATATTTGTAAAATATTTGCAAAATATTTGTAAAATATTTGTAAAATATTTGTAAAATATTTGTAAAATATTTGTAAAATATTTGTAAAATATTTGTAAAATATTTGTAAAATAATTGTAAAATATTTGTAAAATATTTGCAAAATATTTGTAAAATATTTTTTAAATATTTGTAAAATATTTGCAAAATATTTGTAAAATATTTGTAAAATATTTGTTAAATATTTGTAAAATATTTATAAAATATTTTTAAAATATCTTTAAAATATTTGTAAAATATTTGTAAAATATTTGTAAAATATTAGTAAAATATCTTTAAAAGATTCCTAAAACATTTGTAAAATATTTTGAAAATATTTGTAAAATATTTGTAGAGTATTTGTAAAATATTTATAAAATATTTGCAAAATATGTAAAAGGTTTTTTTTTAAATTTGAGAAAATTTGTAAAATGTTTATGAAATTTGAAAAATATTATTCTATTTAAAAAAATGTATAAGTCATTAAGAAATTTATGATGTTAAAAAAAATTTGCAAACTTCGAAAATATTTGTGAAATTTGATATATTTTGCAAAATTTAGAAAAAATTAAAAATTTGAATAAATTTGTTAAATTGGAATTAGAATTTGTAAAAAAAATATAAACATTTAAAAATTTGAAATATTTGAAAAAAATTTGTAAAATTTTACATATTTTGTGATGTTTGATAAAGTTTGTGGAATTTGAAAATGTATGATTTATTTGAAAAACCCTGCAAAATATGAAAAAAATTGAAAAAATTAAAAAAACGTTGAAACTTAAAAATATTTCCAAAATTTGGACAGATTTGTTATATTTCAAAATATTTGTGGAAAATTTGAAAAATTTTTGTAAAATGTTTGTTAAATATTTGTAAAATATTTGTAAAATATTTGTAAAATATTTGTAAAATATTTGTAAAATATTTGTAAAATATTTGTAAAATATTTGTAAAATTTTTGTAAAATATTTGTAAAATATTTGTAAAATATTTGTGAAATATTTGTAAAATATTTGTGAAATATTTGTAAAATATTTGTAAAATATTTGTAAAATATTTGTAAAATATTTGTAAAATATTTGTAAAATATTTGTAAAATATTTGTAAAATATTTGTAAAATATTTGTAAAATATTTGTAAAATATTTGTAAAATATTTGTAAAATATTTGTAAAATATTTGTAAAATATTTGTAAAATATTTGTAAAATATTTGTAAAATATTTGTAAAATATTTGTAAAATATTTGTAAAATATTTGTAAAATATTTGTAAAATATTTGTAAAATATTTGTAAAATATTTGTAAAATATTTGTAAAATATTTGTAAAATATTTGTAAAATATTTGTAAAATGTTTGTAAAATGTTTGTAAAATATTAGTAAAATATTTGTAAAATATTTGTAAAATATTTGTAAAATATTTGTAAAATATATAAAAAATATTTGTAAAATATTTGTAAATAATTGTAAAATTTTTGTAAAATATTTATAAAATATTTGTAAAATAATTATAAAATATTTGTCAAATATTTGTAAAATATTTGTTAAATTTTTGTGAAATATTTGTAAAATATTTGTTAAATTTTTGTAAAATATTTGTAAAATATTTGTAAAATATAAATTTTACAAAAAAATGTAACATTTCACAAATTTTGTGATGTTTGATAAAGTTTGTGGAATTTGTAAATGTATGATTCATTTGAAAAACACTGCGAATATAAAAAAAATTGAAAAAATTAAAAAAAAACGGTGAAACTTAAAAATAATTCTAAAATTTGGACAGATTTGTTATATTTTAAAATATTTGTGAAATCTGAAAAATATTTGTGAGAATTCGATAAATCTTTTAAAACTTTAAAAATCTTGTAAAAACTGCAAAAGTTTGTAAAATTTCAAAAATAAAAATATATTTTTAAAAAAATTGTTTTATTCAAAAGTCTAAGAAATATTAAAAATATTAAAATTTTGAATATATTTTGAAAATTTGAAAAAAGTTGTAGTATTTGAAAAGATTTGTAATATTTGAAAATATTTGTAAAATTGTAAAATGTTTGCAATACTTGCAAAAATTTGTGAAAATGCGGAAAATTTGCTGAAATGAAAAAAATTTATGCTTAAAACAATTTGAGGATATTAAATCGAATTGTAAAATTTAATTAAAATTGTAACATTTAACGTAAATTATAAAATTGAAAACATTTTCTGAAATTTGAAAAGTTTTGTTAAATTTGTAAAACTGTAAGTTAAGTAATTAGTTAATTTAAAAAAAATTGTCTATTTGTTAAGTTTAGAATAATTTGTTATATTTAGAAATTATGATAAATTTAGAAAACTTTGTTATATTTAGAAAAATTTGTAAAATTTAGAAAAATTTGTTAAATTTAGAAAAGTTTGTAAAATTTAGAAAAATTTGTTAAATTTAGAAAAATATGTTAAATTTGGAATTATTTGTTAAATTTAGAGAGTTTGTTAAATTTAGAAAAAATAGTTAAATTTAGAAAAATTTTTTTGACTTATCCAATTTTATGAAAAATAGCAAACTGTTCAATAAATAAGTAGTACAACATTTGCTTCCGTTTTCGAGATACAATTTAACAAAAAAAATTTACTGAAAATGTTCAACATTTGATGGTTTTTGAACGAGTTTCGGTTTTTTTATTATCAGGAATTAGAACAAATTGGATCAATTGAAAAGTTTCCCATTTTCTTCGGAGGATTTTCATTGTGGGCCAGGAAGGATAAACGAAACACGAAAAGGACTTGTACAGCGGGGGTAAAACGGAAAGACAGCACAAAAGAAAAAGAAACGAATCACACGTAATAAAATCTTCATCCCCATCATTCTGCATCCCTGCATGGATTTATTAGAAGAAATATATTCATCTCCTCATTAAGCATACTAAATAATCTGTTGAAATTTTTAAGGTGAATACTGCGATAAATTTTTTACTCCGGGAAAAGCGATAGAACAATTCTATAGACCTAAGAGATTTATGAAATTCAATACGTTCAAAACCTACAGGTAGTTGAAAAATAAGACGAGTTTCAAAGAAGGGAGTTATATTTATCATGCACACAATCTACTAAGTGTGTGGTTCTTGGATAAAATGGTCGACAGGGATTTTTAAATTCTTCGAAACCAAACTTTTTTTAACGAAACTGATCAGTTCTGTCACTATCGATTGCAATTATTGCGAGATTGGGTATCTTTTTACTATTTATAATTCACTATAAATAGTAAAAAGATACCCAATTGTAATTTTTATACAATCGAAATACTAATTTTTAAACTTGTTGGGCTCAGTATTTTTTCTGAGGTGAAATACCGATTACACAGTGCTTTCTATAGGATTTATCAGCAAAAAATACGAACATCAGGTTCGGAGAATCGTGCTTCTGAGGAAGAGTTAAATTTTTTTATATCGCCTGTGTCAGCATCGAGCTTTGTCAAACCCGGACCATCCCGGATACGGAAACACGTGGCCCACTAGCTAGCAAAAACAAAAAGCCAGGAAAAAAGTAGTTTTTAATCCTCCCAAACACACGTGTGCTCGTATAATATAATCTCGGTTGGCAGCTCGGACCGGTTGAATGGAAACAAAGAAGATTGTTCCCGACTGCAGCAGCAGTTCCAACGTTGCATCACTCCAGCACTTGGTGATCGATATCGGATACTGGATATTGTTCTCCGCGGGATAAAAAGCTAAACTCAATACCCGGACAGAAGCAAAAACAAAAAAAAGTCGTTTCAGTTATTTTTGCTGTTGTGATTTTCCAGCTTTTCCTCTCGATGGAACCGATGCTAACGGACGGAGATACTCTGACTGCTCTGACAGCCCAGCACCGGGATCAGGCCGAAGCAATATTGTTTAGAGAAATTGGTCAGGATGTTCTTAATTTGATTTCGAACGTGATGAAATTTTGCCACTCGACCGTTACCAGGATGGCCAATCGCAGGTTATGTCGTTCTATTGTTTTTCTTTCTTGTTTCTACTTGTTTTAGTACCTTTTCGTGGATGCTAAAACAATGGAAGGCTGAATTCATAATAAAAAGCAAAATGTTGAAGGATTAGTAGTTCGAAACAACTCAACTTCCGCATTCATCGACATTTTATCGAACCGTTTGATTAGAAGTACACGAATTTATTTAGATCTAGACATAAAATAAGTGTACTAAAGGAAGGTCGTAGGACGCATTTCTTCAACTATAGCATCGTCCATGCACTTGCTCTTACGAAACAAAATAATAAAATGATGAGGAAATTTTTCTATGCATAATTTTGATGAGTGGAGCAATTCAAAGAATGTTGCAAAATAACGAAAACATTCGGCATATACTTTGTCGAATTGACTAATCAAAAGTGCTATAACTAATTGAAGGACAAAAGAAGTCTGGAGACATTTCTAAAAGCTAGAAATTGTCAGCCGAGGTAAAGCCTGTAAAACTAGAACCCAGTACTTATTGATTGGGAGAAGCTCTGTACAGATCGGTGTATTCGCTGTTGTAGCAAGGTTTTAACATTTTGTACCTTATATCAGGGTGGATTCTGCATAGAGATGAGAGGCTAAATCGGACCGAACCCGAACTGAAAAGTCGTGGCTTCTGATAAATTGTAGCTTTCGTAAACATTCTTTTTCATACTCATTCTTATTGATAGTGCCGGTAGGAACGGGACTTTTAGATTATCGACCACAACTGCAAATGGCCATCCACATCCTGCACTTCTGTTTTGTCAGATAATTTTCGATTTAATTTTTTTGATGTAAATACGAATAACTTTACAATGAGGCACCTTTTCAGAATTCAATCTGGACAAGAACTCTCCATACTATCGTTAATATGTTTAGTAATTTATGATATAATTTGAAGTAGTATGAGATAACCTCAAATGACTGAAAATTTAAATTTTCTAAAATATTTGGTATGAACAAGCATTAAGGTGAAATTCTACGTAAATTATCAACCGCATAAATTGTACGAATCATCGCACAGAGCGTATCGTAAAAACCGACACGTAAAAATGCTGAACATTTCAGTGATTGAGTGCAGTGGCCTTACGGCATGTTTTGTTACCAGCGAACGACGGTTCTGAACCATGAGTATATTTAACAAATTTGAGTGAGGAATGTTTGTGCGTGTTGTTTAAGATGGTCAATATATTCATTTGATTAATAAACAAAATGCGAAATTTTTCTTTCTTTGTTACAAATCCAAACCTTGGTAAAACTAGAAATATCTTGTTAGTGAAGTTAATAGAATATCAGTATATAAGTGAATAATATTTTACAATTGCTCATTATATTTTTTGTATTGTCATTTTTGTACTGTCGATTTCTGTACTGTCTTTTTGTACTGCCTTTTTGTACTATCTTGTTTACTGTTTTTATTGTAATGTTTTTTTGTACTTTTCTTTTTGTATTGTCTTTTTCATACTGTCTATTTTGTACTGTCGATTTCTGTACCGTATTTTTGTACTGTCTTTTTTTACTGTAATTTATTACTGTGTTTTTTTACTGTCTTTTTGTATTGTTTTTTTTTGTACTGTCTTTTATGTACTGTTTTATTGTACTGCATTTTTGTATTGTCTATTTGGTACTGTTGTTTTGGTACCGTCTTTTTGTACTGTCTTTTTTGTACTGTCTCTTTTGTACTGTCAATTTTTGTACCGTATTTTTGTACTGCCTTTTTGTACTGTCTTTTTTACTGTTTTTATTGTAATGTCTTTTTTGTACTCTCCTTTTTGTATTGTCTTTTTCATACTGTCTATTTTGTACTGTTCTTTTGTACCGTCTTTTAACAGTCTTTTTTGTACTGTCATTTTTCTACTGTCTCTTTTGTACTGTCGAGTTCTGTACCGTATTTTTGTACTGCCTTTTTATACTGTATTTTTTTACTGTAATTTATTAATTTTTTTCACTGTCTTTTTGTATTGTTCTCCTTTTTGTACTGTCTTTTATGTACTGTTCTATTGTACTGCATTTTTGTATTGTCTATTTTTCTATTGTCTATTTCGTACTGTTTTTTTTTGTACCGTCTTTTTGTATTGTTGTTTTTTTTGTAATGTTTTTTTGTACATTCCTTTTGTATTGTCTTTTTATACTGTCTATTTTGTACTGTTTTTTTTTGGTACCGTCTTTTTGTACTGTAATTTTTCTGCTGTAACTTTTGTAATGTTTTTTTGTACCGCCTTTTGAACAGTCTTTTTTGTGCTGTCATTTTTCTACTGTCTCTTTTGTACTGTCGATCTCTGTACCGTATTTCTGTACTGCCTTTTTGTACTGTCTTTTTTTACTGTAATTTATTACCGTGTTTTTATACTGTCTTTTTATAATGTTTTTTTTTTTTTGTACTGTCTCTTTTGTACTGTCAATTTTTGTACCGTATTTTGGTACTGCCTTGTTGTACTGTCTTTTTTACTGTTTTTATTGTAATGTCTTTTTTGTACTTTCCTTTTTGTATTGTCTTTTTCATACTGTCTATTTTGTACTGTTTTTTTTGTACCGTCTTTTTGCAGTCTTTTTTGTGCTGTCATTTTTCTACTGTCTCTTTTGTACTGTCGATTTCTGTACCGTATTTCTGTACTGCCTTTTTGTACTGTCTTTTTTTACTGTAATCTATTACCGTGTTTTTATACTGTCTTTTTATAATGTTTTTTTTTTGTACTGTCTATTTTGCACTGTCAATTTTTGTACCGTATTTTGGTACTGCCTTTTTGTACTGTCTTTTTTACTGTTTTTATTGTAATGTCTTTTTGTACTGTTTTTTTGTACCGTCTTTTTACAGTCTTTTTTGTACTGTCATTTTTCTACTGTCTCTTTTGTACTGTCGATTTCTGTACCGTATTTCTGTACTGCCTTTTTGTACTGTCTTTTTTACTGTTTTTATTGTAATGTCTTTTTTGTACTGTTTTTTTGTACCGTCTTTTTACAGTCTTTTTTGTACTGTCATATTTCTACTGTCTCTTTTGTATTGTCGAGTTCTGTACCGTATTTTTGTACTGCCTTTTTATACTGTATTTTTTTACTGTAGTTTATTAATTTTTTTTCACTGTCTTTTTGTATTGTTCTCCTTTTTGTACTGTCTTTTATGTACTGTTCTATTGTACTGCATTTTTGTATTGTCTATTTTTCTATTGTCTATTTCGTACTGTTTTTTTTTTTGTACCGTCTTTTTGTATTGTTGTTTTTTCTGTAATGTTTTTTTGTACATTCCTTTTGTATTGTCTTTTTATACTGTCTATTTTGTACTGTTTTTTTTTGTACCGTCTTTTTGTACTGTAATTTTTCTGCTGTAACTTTTGTAATGTTTTTTTGTACCGCCTTTTGAACAGTCTTTTTTGTGCTGTCATTTTTCTACTGTCTCTTTTGTACTGTCGATTTCTGTACCGTATTTCTGTACTGCCTTATTGTACTGTCTTTTTTACTGTAATTTATTACCGTGTTTTTATACTGTCTTTTTAAAATGTTTTTTTTTGTACCGTCTTTTTGTACTGTAATTTTTCTGCTGTAACTTTTGTAATGTTTTTTTGTACCGCCTTTTGAACAGTCTGTTTAGTGCTGTCATTTTTCTACTGTCTCTTTTGTACTGTCGATTTCTGTACCGTATTTCTGTACTGCCTTTTTGTACTGTCTTTTTTTACTGTAATTTATTACCGTGTTTTTATACTGTCTTTTTATAATGTTTTTTTTTTTGTACTGTCTTTTATGTACTATTTTATTGTACTGCATTTTTGTATTGTCTATTTTTCTATTGTCTATTTGGTACTGTTTTATTTTTGTACCGTCTTTTTATATTGTTGTTTTTTTTTGTAATGTTTTTTTGTTCATTCCTTTTGTATTATCTTTTTATACTGTCTATTTTGTACTGTTATTTCTTTTACCGTCTTTTTATATTGTTGTTTTATTTTGTAATGTTTTTTTTGTACATTCCTTTTGTATTGTCTTTTTATACTATCTATTTTGTACTGTTTTTTTTGTACCGTCTTTTTGTACTGTAATTTTTCTACTGTAACTTTTGTACTGTCGAGTTCTGTACCGTATTTTTGTACTGCTCTTTTACTTTAATTTATTAATTTTTTTTCACTGTCTTTTTGTATTGTTCTCCTTTTTGAACTGTCTTTTATGTACTGTTTTATTGTACTGCATTTTTGTATTGTCTATTTTTCTATTGTCTATTTCGTACTGTTTTTTTTTTTGACCGTCTTTTTGTATTGTTGTTTTATTTTTTTGGAATGTTTTTTTGTACATTCCTTTTGTATTGTCTTTTTATACTGTCTATTTTGTACTGTTTTTTTTTTTGTACCGTCTTTTTGTACTGTAATTTTTCTGCTGTAACTTTTGTAATGTTTTTTTGTACCGCCTTTTGAACAGTCTTTTTTGTGCTGTCATTTTTCTACTGTCTCTTTTGTACTGTCGATTTCTGTACCGTATTTCTGTACTGCCTTTTTGAACTGTCTTTTTTTACTGTAATTTATTACTGTGTTTTTTTACTGTCTTTTTATAATGTTTTTTATTGTACTGTCTTTTATGTACTGTTTTATTGTACTGCATTTTTGTATTGTCTATTTTTCTATTGTCAATTTCGTACTGTTTTTTTTGTACCGTCTTTTTGTATTGCTGTTTTTTGTAATGTCTTTTTTATACTTTCCTTTTATATTGTCTTTTTATACTGTCTATTTTGTACTGTTTTTTTTGTACTATCTTTTTGTACTGTCTTATTTTACTGTGATTTATTACTGTTTTTTTGAATTGTTTTTTTTTTGTACTTTGTTATGTGTACTTTAGTTGTACTGCATTTTTGTATTGTCTATTTTTTATACTATCTATTTTGTACGGTTTTTTTGTGCCGTGTTTTTGTACAGTCTTTTTTGTACTGTCAATTTTCTACGGTCTTTTTTGTACTGTCGATTTCTGTACTGTCTTTTTATACTGCCTTTTTGTACTTTTTTTTTGTACTGTCTTTTTTACTGTAATTTATTACTGTGTTTTTTTACTGTCTTTTTATGTATTTTTTGTACTGTCTTTTATGTACTGTTTTATTGTACTGCATTTTTGTATTGTCTTTTTTTCTATTGTCAATTTCGTACTGTTTTTTTTGTACCGTCTTTTTGTATTGCTGTTTTTTTGTAATGTCTTTTTTATACTTTCCTTTTGTATTGTCTTTTTATACTGTCTATTTTGTACTGTTTTTTCTGTACTGTCTTTTTGTACTGTCTTATTTTACTGTGATTTATTACTGTTTTTTTGAATTGTTTTTTTTCTGTACTTTGTTATGTGTACTTTAGTTGTACTGCATTTTTGTATTGTCTATTTTTTATACTATCTATTTTGTACGGTTTTTTTGCGCCGTGTTTTTGTACAGTCTTTTTTGTACTGTCAATTTTCTACGGTCTTTTTTGTACTGTCGATTTCTGTACTGTCTTTTTATACTGCCTTTTTGTACTGTTTTTTTGTACTGTCTTTTTTTACTGTAATTTATTACTGTGTTTTTTTACTGTCTTTTTATGTATTTTTTGTACTGTCTTTTATGTACTGTTTTATTGTACTGCATTTTTGTATTGTCTATTTTTCTATTGTCAATTTCGTACTGTTTTTTTTGTACCGTCTTTTTGTATTGCTGTTTTTTTGTAATGTCTTTTTTATACTTTCCTTTTATATTGTCTTTTTATACTGTCTATTTTGTACTGTTTTTTTTGTACTATCTTTTTGTACTGTCTTATTTTACTGTGATTTATTACTGTTTTTTTGAATTGTTTTTTTTTTGTACTTTGTTATGTGTACTTTAGTTGTACTGCATTTTTGTATTGTCTATTTTTTATACTATCTATTTTGTACGGTTTTTTTGTGCCGTGTTTTTGTACAGTCTTTTTTGTACTGTCAATTTTCTACGGTCTTCTTTGTACTGTCGATTTCTGTACTGTTTTTTTATACTGCCTTTTTGTACTTTTTTTTTGTACTGTCTTTTTTTACTGTTATTTATTTCTGTGTTTTTTTACTGTCTTTTTATGTATTTTTTGTACTGTCTTTTATGTACTGTATTATTGTACTGCATTTTTGTATTGTCTTTTTTTCTATTGTCAATTTCGTACTGTTTTTTTGTACCGTCTTTTTGTATTGCTGTTTTTTGTAATGTCTTTTTTATACTTTCCTTTTGTATTGTCTTTTTATACTGTCTATTTTGTACTGTTTTTTTTTGTACTGTCCTTGTGTACTGTCTTATTTTACTGTGATTTATTACTGTTTTTTTGAATTGTTTTTTTTTGTACTTTGTTATGTGTACTTTAGTTGTACTGCATTTTTGTATTGTCTATTTTTTATACTATCTATTTTGTACGGTTTTTTTGTGCCGTGTTTTTGTACAGTCTTTTTTGTACTGTCAATTTTCTACGGTCGTTTTTGTACTGTCGATTTCTGTACTGTCTTTTTATACTGCCTTTTTGTACTGTATTTTTGTACTGTCTTTTTTTACTGTAATTTATTACTGTCTTTTTGTATTGTTTTTTTTTGTACTTTTTTTATGTACTGTTTTTGCTCTACTGCATTTTTGTATTGTCTATTTTTCTACTGTATATTTTGTACTGGTTTTTTTGTACCGTCTTTTTGTACTGTCTTTTTCTACACTGTCTATTTTACGCTGTATTTTTGGACTGTTTTTTTTACGTAAATCTTCAATGTAACCTAAAAAGCGAGGCTTACTTTTTATTATCTACTTGAATGAGGGAAAATATGTAAGTTTCAGCATTCGCGAGATACTGACAATGGTGTAAGTAAATAGAAATTTTCAGTGCAGCCATTAAAAATCACACTGATCCCAACAGATACAAAGCTTTCTGACGGACCTGAAACCTACTTCTGGCGAACACAAAACAGATGCGAAGTTTTGTTCACACGCGCGAAATTCAATAATTTATATTTTGCAATTCTTAAATTCGGTTTGTGGATATTCTTTTAAATCGCTATAGAATTTGTATTTTCGAGACGGGTTTGACAAGCAAGTTATTGAATTTAACGGCAAATTAATTCCCAACTTAAGTTTAGAATGGCTGAAAACGATTTGTTGTGGATTATTGAATTTATAAATGAATTTGAATATTGCATTTTGGATTTGATCGATCTTGCCCCTACACGACACCGTAATTCGTTGCACTCGTGTATTCCGCCCTATAATTGAACCGTTATAATTATGCAAGTAACGTATTGAAAGTTTGCAAAATTCACACAAATCAATCAACTAGTACGTACGATTATCGACATTTGGGTGTGTGGAAAAAGCATGTCAAAAGTATTATTCGTATCCACGTCATCCAGCTATGTCTCTGACATTACTCACCCGTTTTTTTTCTCCACGTTCATGTTATGTTTTCGTCGGACAAACAAAAAATGTAAGCTTTATACCGGCATTATAATAGCGTTATACTTGCTCGATAAAAGCTCTTAATCGATATTTACAGCGCTAAATCGCAAATGGTTGTATATTCTATAATAACACTTTGTAGTCATATCAAGCTAACCATGATGCAATGTAACTGCAGTGTTTTACCCATTTAAATCTCAAATGTATGATTTAAACAATTTTGTCGTATAATTATTGATTTTTTCGCTCAACGCTAACGGTAACTTGGGCGCTAGTCTGAACAAACTGAAAAACTGTTCTCTTTAAACTTCTCACTTTTTATAGAATAAAACATTTATGTCTGATTTATTATCATTAGTATAAGATTAGGGTGATGAAGAAAAATTTGATTGAACATATAAACTTCTGGCCTCAGAATCTTCGTTTGAATCGATTCAACTTCAACTAAATTTTTTGAATCTCCAACGTAATCTCTCGAAACGGAAGAGATAGATCCCGATCGATTCTCGGAACAACTACCGTATAATTTTTACCACAATGACAGTACGATAAACACTGAAACAAAATATGCGCTAGCCGCTATTAAACACAACTGTGATGTTCAGATAAAAATTTCAATTAAACCCGAAGAAAACGTTCCATTTGGGGGCTAACATCATGCTGCGTTCCGTCGTTTTATTTCCCCTTTTTTAATCCGGAATCCATCTTTGTTTTTATTCGCACAATAATTGGCCGTGATCATTCGCGCGCACTGACGACGAATCAAGACCGTCCGGGGCGAAACCCCGTCCGAGAAGAGACATTATTAAGTCATAAAAATGAAGGACAGCCGTAATCCCAATCCCAATGGGATTTCATAATTTGATGAGCCGCTCGCTTCCAAGTCCAGCGACGAACGGAAAGCGGATCAGAGCGCGCAGGACGGACCTCATAAACAGTCAATCGCACTAGCAGCTTAATTGCCGCACTTCCGAAAGAAAAGGAACCCGACTCTCTCCCCGTCCAGAGCGGTAAATAGTGCTCGAAATTTAAATTTTACGACTGTTTATAGCCACATTTCACTGGAGCGATTTAGGCTTTTATGGGTGGATTTTTATTTTTAATATCATTTTCGCTGAGCTATTCAAATATGCGCATTGTCGGCCGAATTTATGGCGGGCTTTTGCTCTTTATTGTTGTCGAAACTATAAAAGTCGAAGTCCACGGGTGCCGAGAGTCGGGGAACGGGAACGGTTGATGATTGTTTTGATCGGGTTAAACCGTGAGCTCCGGAGGCACTGGATGCAACAATTTGGATGACTGGCGAAGCGGGTGGAAGAGGTGCAGTGACCGGGTCTTATATTAACACCCGAAATAGATGCGGCCGACAATTAATCAATTGGCAGTTAAATTTCAGGCCGACGAAGTATTTTGTTGTTGTTTTCGTTTGTTGAAGAAAACGATTGTTTGGGAGATTGATCTAACGAGGTTTGAATGTTCACGATATGGGGTCGGCGAGGGAAATAAAAACTTTTTAAATGACTGCATAAAATCGAAGATGAGGAAAATCATTAACTAGTCGTCATGAATCAGTACGGGGAGGTATCGTTAGTCGCATATGTTTGCAGCTGAAATCCATCGAGTGATGCGTGTCGAAAGCACATTTTGAAATAATCGGTACTACATAATTGGATCACAGAGTCTAATCAATAGTCAACCCATTTTGAATCATATTGCAACAAATATTGTGTAGAGACGGAGTGTTGATGATTACTCAGGAATAAATTTTTCACTGTATACGAAATGAGTCAACGGAATTCGATTGAGCCAATGTTCATCTGAATCTCGGAATCAAGTTTTTCATTGCAATGCAATGAATTTTCTAATAATATCGTGCTCGTCCTTTCTCGAGTCTATATGCCATCGATAGAAGTGAAAAATTATGGTGCTGTCATTGATGCGAGTCTGTGACTTGATAACTAACAATAAGCGGATTTTTTTATAATTTTTTTTTTATTCAGGCCAATTTGCGTACAAGCTTTACGTGGCCGATTGTAGGAAAGAGAGGTTGTTTCTAGAGTTCTACACTTGAAAAATTTAAAATATTGAGGTTTTTAGGTTTTTCGCCCCTAATTCTCTTTCCATTCTTATTTAACTTTTCCCATGTTCGTTTTATTCAATTCCAATACCACATCAAAATTCACAAATTTTTCTCTTACCACTATACGTAAGGTCTTGTATAATGTTTGGACCAACATTTTCTTGTGTGGAAATCAATTTTTTGTCGTGAATACGGCTTAATTTACTATGGGGCGCCTTTTCAAAATGTACCCTCCGAGAGAGTGATAAGTTTTTGATCGTGAATATCTCTTGTTGTATCTAACGAAGCAACATAATTCTTGCTACATGCCATCAAGAATATGATCACAATTTTATGATAAAATTTTCAGTTGTGTGACTTAATCTCAAATAATTCAAAATTAAACTTTTCTGAACTGTTTGGTATAAACGAGTATCAAAGAGGATAATTCATAAGGCGCGTTTGCCTTTCTCGTATTTTGAAAGCTCATAGCTCAGTGATCTGTGGAAGGATTTATATAATCTAACTACCAATAGAATCGAAATTTTTCAACTTAAACGTGTATAGCAACAGCATTGAAGTATTTCAATAGTACACTATTGAAAAACCTGTCTCATTTGATCCATGTCAACACCAGCCAATCAGAACGCGTTCTGAGGAAGAGAACAAAATATCTGCTGCTGTACAACAAATCGTTCGAGAAAAATGTTCCGAACAGTGCTTAATATCGTAGTGAGTTCCACAATTTGGCCCTTCTGAAAGACAGGAATGAATCCCTTACAGCATCCTGATAGTTTCTTTCAATGAAATACAAATCCAAAATGAGATAATCGACATTAAAATTCTACATGCTGCTAGTTTTATAGTCGTTAGGACCGCCCATTAGTGTAAAAGCTACAAACGAAATCACGTAAAAAAAAACCTCTTTACAAAAATTGGATCAGTTTGGATTCTATCGCCACTGCGAGCTGATGCATTGTGTTTCGTTTACAAAGCTAGTTTCGCTTCCGACAAGAGCGATTACGTCACAGCTGCTAGTCATTTGCATTGGTGAAAAAACAACGAAAAGGGGGCAACGGTGGAGAGCATCACACAAAATCAGCCGTTCTAATGGCTCTAAAAGTTTTCTAAAGAACTATTAGGATTTCTTGCTTGCAAATCAAAGGTAAATATCCTCAGTTTAGTGCAAATCTAGAACAGATTGATTAGATTTGTGCACTTTTCGCTGTGTGAAATTCACAGTAATTGAGATCAAGTGAAGCCTTCTTTGTTTTTGCGAAAAATGTGAAAAAGGGAAATGCTTGCATAATTCATATATTGATTAAGTAATTGATATTCGGAAGTGTTGAGGAACATGTCAGTTGTTTTCGTATTTACGACATCCAGTTATGTCTCTGACATTACCCATCCGCCTTTTTCTTCTCCTATCGTCTGTTACTTCCTTGAAATGTATCCGAATCGCCTGCTTCATGATAGCCGAGAAATTTTTAATTGGTCGCAGCTCCGGTGCGTCCGTCCGCACGATGTTGACCTCATTAGGCTTGTGCCCAAAAAGGAAAAAAAGACGAGTGGGTAATGTCAAAGACATAACTGGATGACATGAATCCGAATAAAACTGACATGCTTTTCCACACTTCGCTCAATTTTGTTTTTAGTTCGAGTGAGTTCTGTACCTATTTATTATGAAAAAGGTAAACAAACACGATAGAAATAACGGATCGGATTCGTCAACTCATAGAGTTGTAGTGTATTGATATGAATAGTCAAATTATTACTACAGTAGAAAGGGGTAATGTTGTGAACGTTTACTTTTTGAAGAGCTCCTATATCGATGTTTCTCAACAGATATACGTTGAATAGGAAATGCTTCAGCTACGATTTAACGCACTTGAACTGTTTTTAAATAATGTAAACTTACGTTACGATTGAAATACGAAAAGTTATTTTTTTTTGGCTCTTTGAAATTTGGGAGGTGATGTTGTGAAAGATGATCTGGTTGTAATAATATGATTGTCACAAACGCTATTATTGAAAAAAAAAATACAAAAACACAAAAGTAAAATGTTAGTTTATGGTATATTTTGGAGTTACAAAAACTTAAAAATAATGCGAGTATGTGATAGACTTCAACAGAATATTAATCATTTTAACAGTGACTCCTAAATCTACGTTTGATTGCAGTCTTGGATTGCAGTAAAAAGAATATTGTTAATAGTTCACCACATTGTTCTAAAGCACTTTTGGCACTTGACCCTCGGAATCTCAATTTTTATCCTATATATGAACAGAACAGCATCGGATTTTCATCTTTCATCTAATTCGTGATACTATCAGGAAATTGTTTAGCCGAACACTATCTTTTTAGAAGTTTATCGTTTGTTCTAAGTACTCAGCTATGTAGTTATAATAGTTAATGATATGCAATATGTTATAATAGTTAATAATATGAATTGTATCATTTGGATATTCTGTAATCTGTTGGTACAAAAGATGAGGAGGTTTTATGCCTACTGGAGACATAGTGTTAGATTGATAATAACTTATCTCCAGTGGGCTTTTCCCTGCTCCAGAAATAAAAAAAAAATAAAAATAAAAAATTTGTATTCAACAGGAAATTTCGCACTCACCTGATACTATTTATCTCCACGAAAATGACTTTTGTTGAGCAGACAAAGAACAAAAACTGCCACTGAGGATAGTCGACTTTTAACACTATGTCGAGTAACACACCACTACAATTTCATTTACCTACGTGATATTTGTCTGTTACACACTTAGCATTCGCATTTCTCGCTTATGAACCGACTGAGCTCATGCCAAAGGTAATGAGAAAGACAAAAACACAACAAATGAAATAAAATTGATGAAATCTTTATTGGAATCGATAGAACGATCAATATAATTTAATGTTTGAAGATGATTTGATGCAAATGTTGGCGGTATGTTTACGTTTTCATTCAACCAGAAATGAGCTTCGTCACTGACCAAATGTTAAACGTTGTAAGTTGATTCATGCTTAAATTATAAGTATTTTTTTATACACGGAAGAAAATTTTCAAAACTTTCTGATTGAAGTAATGAAACGTGGAAGCAAATGACTTAATATTAATTAGAACTGCTCCGAGAGATTGTGGAAAACCTAGCCTCTAGAAACCAGAAATGATATTTTTGTTTTTTCTCTGTGAATTTTCCTATTTCGAAGTATCATAGACTGTACTACGAAATTTCCGGAACCCAAACAGTAACGAGCAACCGTATTTTTTTTTTTTTTGAATGGGGATGAGAATCCAACACAAGTCCTTAATTTCTGCGACGTACATATTTTTGCAGTTTTTTTCTTAACAAACAATATGTCATGCGTATAACGTAATCCAAGAGTTAGCAGTTCGGTTTTAGCTTTATATTACTATCGTTGAAACAAAGATAGTGTGATCTGCGATTTCTCATGGATCATTTGTTGTTTTTAAGCGAAGACCATTTGGATGTCAGACGAAAGCAATGCAATGCTATCATTCGTCCCTTTATTTCTGCGGAAGCCAAACTGAGTATCTGATAACAAGCCGTTCGTCTCGATTCAAGTACCGAGACCAGAGCTTAAAATTGTCACGCATTTTCGATGAAAGAGTTTAATCCATCAACCTAATATTCGTTTTTGTTGTTTCGTTCGTAAATGACCGCATCCAAAATAAACGAAGAGAGAAGGAGAAATTTCGTCTCTCATTGCAAAAAAAGAGAGTATTACTGTTAAGTCAATCGTTCTTCTATGAAAAGACGAAAACAAACTGCAGGGAGAACCAGAAGGATTTCCATTCTCATTCTTTCTTCGATATGTTGAGAATCTGTAACGTTTGGCTATAAAGGGTATCTAAAATATGGTTAATCGAAGTAATTACACTTCAGAAGCTCTTTGGAAACCAAAAATTCTACAAATTCGAACACCAACAGGTAAAAGTCATTGTGAAACGTTTTCTGTCATTATCGATTCTCAAACATTCGGTTGAATATCGACACTGCATACTATGGGATTTTCACTGAAAACCGAAAATGACTGAAAGGGCGAATGAAAGAAAGAACAAAATTTTGAAACTACTGTTCCGCTCGTTCACTAAAGACTGTCCCAGAAAGTATGGGCGCACTTTGATTTCGCTGGAAATAATTCACAAGTGTTAGATATTCAAATTTTATTCGATATACTGATAATATTAGACTACAACAACAGAATATTATTCTCAACATTTGCTACTTAGTCATGCACCTTCTTGCGAACGATCCTCATTAAATTCCGTACAGATTTCTTGGCGACAAGTTTTGACACTTTTTTTCAATCTTTTTCGAACTGTTGAATGGTTTCGGCTGCCGAGACATGTTTCCTAAGATGTGCCTTCGTTAATGCCCAAAATTCCTCAATTGGTCGAAGTTGTGGGCAATTTGGTGGATTCATGGACGAAAGTGACATTTTTGACCATTCTACCGTTGATTTCGAGTAGAGGCAAGAAGCAAGATCTGGCCAGAAGACAACAGGATCCTTGTGGCTTCGAATCATGGGTAGAAGTCGTTTTTGTAAACATGCCTTGATGTATATTTCGCTGTTCCTTGAAGCAGTGGTGATGGAGGGTTTCGAAATCTTACCGCAGCTACAAATTGCTTGCCAGACCATAGCTTTCTTACCAAATTTTTCGACTTCAATCGATGTCTCTGACTGGTTTAACACTTGCCCTTCTCGCACCGTATAATATTATGGTCCAGGCAAGGATTTTTAATCGAGTTTCACGTAGGTTTCGTCGTCCATGATTATTCAGTTCAAATTTCCAGCAAGAATCGTATTGTACAGCTTTCGAACCCTCGGCCAGATCGATGCTTCTTGTTTCGGACTACGTTTTGCATGTTTCTGCTTCTTATAGGTTCGAATATTTAAACGTTCTTTAGCACGAAGAACATTTGACTTCGAAGTGCCCACTTTTTCGGCCACATCCCGAACTGAAACCTTCTTCTTTTGCTCGAACGCCTTTAGTATATGTTCATCTCACTGAGGGTTAGCAGGACCTTTTTTTCAACCCGTTTTCGGTTTATCCTCAAAGATGTTATCCTCACCGAACTTCCTGATTGCATTTCGCGCGGCTTTTTCACTTACTCCTTCCATTTTTGCTATCTTTCTCAGTGACAGTCCGCGTTGTGTGCACCATTTGTGCACAATTTTTCGACGTTGTTCTGCTGAAAGTCCACGCATTTCGAAACAAACTAATGAAAACGAATAAACAACTGCACAAGTGGTTAGAGAAGAGTGTAAACAACAGGACCCAGCCATAAAAATTGACAAATTCTGAACCATTGTGAAATGGCAGCGGTTTTTGGTTGCGTCCGTGCTTTCTGGGACTGTCTTTATACATGGATCTCGTTTTCATAATTCACAAGCACAGCTGAGAGGGACATTTATTTTTTGTCATTTCCGTATATTTTGAGTCAGTGAAAATGATTCTTTTTAGACGTCGAAGTATATTTTTTTCGAACAATTATTTGAAGGAGGACAACATTGCGATGGGTCTATATGAGTTGTGATTGGAAGCTGATTTCCTCGGCTTTTGAATGGCGAGAACTTTCACTTGCCTCCAGTCAGGTGGAACAATGTTTTGCTCAAGAAACTTGTTGCACAATCCCAACAAACGTCTTTTTGCGAGGCCAGGCAGATTCTTCACCAAGTTGAATTCAATTCTGTTCAACCCAGGAGTGTTTTTGTTACAAGACAAGAGTGCTGTTGAAAATTCCATCATTGAAAAAGGACTATCAATGGAACCATTATTTGGAGAAGACATTGTTATGAAATCGTAAGGATGTCAAAAGGCACCTTCTGGTAGAAATAGTTATACCTTATGCACGAATAGTCGAACAACTAATCGTGGAGAAATTATTCAACTTGGTGAATTATGTTCAGTGGAAAATTTAACGGTGTCTTTTGACACCTTCCTGCGGAAATACTGTTAAGAGAAAGAAGTTTGTCGTGACGGCTTTGAAAAGTTAGAAAACTGTGTGTTTTACGCGACAGATAAAAAGGACAGTGGAAAACTAAATTGTACATAGAGAAAATAATTTAGCAAACAATTTCACATCGTTTGGCGTTGCTTCAAATTCAGCAATTCAAAACTTTTCAAAAGAATTGTTTTGCATTCTTAATTAATATTTGATTTCAGAAATTATTCTTGAATTCTCTGTTTTCTGATTTGATTAGACTCTAACTAATTGCGACTGTTCGCAACTTCTGCTCTGCTTTGGTTCCTGGAAAATCATTTAAGGAACTCCAAAATATGTGTCGGTATTGTCGTTTTGATTGTTTACTTTTAACGTTCCAGCACTTTGCTAATTCTGAGTGTCGTAACACGACTGTCCACGTGTGTTCCCTCCCCTTTTTCTAGCGTAACCAAACAAAGCATCTGTCGAGTGGTGTCCTGCCTGGTTACGGCTCCGAACACATGTCAACCCCATTCGCTGAAATCGGACCACTTTTTGGTGGGAAGGAGGACGAGAGGGTGATTGCAATCCTGTTGATAAGTCCGATCTCGTATCATCCCGTATCAGATAGCAGGAAAGACAAAGTTTTATCCGCGTGCGGAAGTTTGCGATGGGAAACTGTTCACATGTGTGTGAGTGTGTGAGTGTGTGATACTGGAGCCTTAAAAACGTTCCTGCACTCACGCTCACCGTACGAGCCTGGCATGAGTAAATAATGCGCTTTTGAAAGCTCCGGAGGAATCTCGAGGGTTTTTCGCCATTGCCGGCTGATGGTGCTACGGCTGTGGGCACAAAAGTTTGCTCTGTTTCCTTCCACCACCACTACCCCCCCAAAAGTGGTTCCGTTGGTTGGAACAACGCGTAGTTTTCTCATGCCCGAGATTCCGGATGACACCCTGTGCAGCATCTGCCAGCGAGCAACTGAATTAATCAATTTAATTCTCGGTGTTTCCGGAGCTGTTACTGTTCCGAACCGTGCGAACAGTGCGAGAACCCGGTGGGCAAACAAAAACCCGGTGCAAACCGGTCGCGGAACTCACGAATTGCGAAAGTACGAAGAAACTTGCTGAAACGTAAGTCAATAAGAGTTTTATTCAAAAATTCGACGAAGTTCGGTACGCTGCCGGGTTCTGATGTTTCGAGCGAGGCAGCGGGAGGACAAGAGAAAAAAATATCATTCCACGTTCGGATGCTGCGTCGTTTCCAGAAGGATCATTTCAGCGAAGATCGGCACCGGAAACTTTTCTGTTCTGTTCCTCCTCTGCCGATGACACAACGGCCATGGTGAGGATAAAACTTCCCATTTGGCATACATGTTTTACGGGGTAACAACTCAATAGTTTTTTTTCCTATCCCTATATCTCTCTCTCTCTCTCTCAGTGCACTGCAATTCTTTCCGAACCATTGAAAACTTTTCCCGAATTACTGCTATCGAAGAATTTCAAGAAGAAAGAAGCTGTTCCAATATGTGGAAAACTGTGCATCGACACTATCTAGTCAGTTTCCGTTCCCTCTCTTTCTCTCTGATTCTACTTGGCCCCTATTGGAAAACCTTCGCCCTCCATGAAAATCTCGAAAGTTGCGTCGACCAACTTTTCCGAATGTCGTGTACATTTCCAATATTCTGCTGACCTCGGATCGCATTCCAAACTTCGACGGGTGCAATTCATTCTCCTACTAGTTTTGGGTAATTCGTTTAAGCTGCTGCTGTGAAGTTGAAATCTTTTACACGTGAACGTGATTTTTTTTTGTATTCGGGAGCTTGATTGAGTTTTCTATCCTTTACTCGATTAAACGGACTGATTGTCCTAGTTTTACCTGATTAGATTAAAACTTTAATCTGAAAAAAAGAGAGTGAAGCAAAAAGCACATGTACTACTCCTCGTTCGTTTCGGCTGCAACATTTTCTAATCCTTAATCGCATTAAGGTTGATTCAAATACACAAACGACGACGAAGTTCGTATGAGCCTCACGTAGAGTCAAGCACAGCAGCAAACCAGAACAAAGAAAGGAATCATCTACAAAAGTGAATATTGCGTTGCGTTGCGTCGGGTTGAGACAACGACGGCTCTCCTCCTGTCATTGACAGGGGGAGGGCAGAAAAGCTTTTTCCTCTCTCTCTCGATGCGTTTCAAACAAATTGAACTTATTTTACTATTCAACCAAATCATCGAAGTGTGCTTTCTGCTGGCTCGACACGGACTGGTCCCTCCCTGCTCTTCCGTCGATATCCTTCCAGCGGCCATTTGTTTCCACATTCAAATCACGTAGTAAAATCAACCCGTATGGGTTTTTGTGACTCACGGAAACGGCAGGTTGATCCGAGGATTTGTTTGGAAATAAACTGCGTTCAGATCGGTAGATTTTATTTTCATTTTGTGATAAAAGCACAAGATTTTGCCTACTTTACTGGTTAAGGGTCTAGATAACTTCGATAATACGCAGAAAATCATTAATCAAAACAAATTGGCTCGGATGGAACGTCAGCCATTGTTACACGAAATCTATAAATGTCTTCACTTCTAATGTTACAAGAAATTGGAATAAACCCGACACTAATAATATAAGTTTCTTGAAATGCTCTCGTTCTCTGGAATTACACATCTCCGATTTGTGACATCAGCAGTAATGGGGTCCACAGCGTGTCACAAGGGAACCAGAGAGGAATAGTACTACCGAACCGAGTACTCACTCTTAGTGATATAAACACTCAGGCACTAGATCAACAAGGCTCAAACGGCACGTTTTCCACGTAGTTTGAAGATTTGTACCGTACCGTGCCTCATTTCCTCGTTGGAAAGGACAGGGAAAGGAGCATTGATAGGTAGAAATCAATGAGATCAATCAAAGATTACAGATTTCAGCACAAACAGATTGGGGGAATGATTCGAGATTTCCTGAAAAAAAAACGGGTAGGTAATGTCACAGACATAACTGTAGAACGTGAATACGAATGAAATTCATATGCTTCTTAAGGTGTGAGGACAGAGGGTCGCGTGTTGAGTTTTAAATCGACCACGTGGCTAGCTCAATTCCCTTTGCGCATCGTATTTCTCTTGTACTCTCGCGTATATGATCAAACTGTACCGGGTTGCCAGCATACCCCAAGTAGCATGTTAAGTTGCTGTCCTGTATTTTTCTACTGATTGTGCAATTTATCAAGTAAGTTTATTTTACAATTCTTGTGACTGTTGTGTTATGGACAATTTTCTGTGTTGTGCAACATGTCTTTAAGTCCTTCCGTTATTACGAACATTTATTCACAATTATTGTGCAACTGATACAAAACTCATGCGTCGATCCCATCACAGAGGCAGTCATAAAATCAGCGAAAAAACAATTGTGAAACTCGTGAAAACTACTACCTACTGCAAACAATAAATGGAATGACGTTTACAAAAACATAACAAACCTAAGTTCTAATAAATAAGTTTCACATTTGATTTTCAATACAACTGTTCTTAATACAAACATGGATCTTGTAAAATAACCTGCACATGAAAAATGATAATGCTACATATTGTAGAATAGATCTTTTGTGCTTTTGTAAATGAAAAATCGACAACGAACTGCTTTTTTATGGTGAAACATGTATTCGTACGCATGAAATTTTCAAGCGCCTTTGAATTAACGTGTTTGTACACCATCTTCTGTGAAAATAACAATCTATTATTTTCAAAGAGAATCATCGGAATGGTGTTTAAAACACGTATATTCAAGCATACTTAAAATTTCCGGACGGTTTTGATCGAACTAATGTTTTATTGAACCTGAAAAATCTCGAAATAAATATTTCTTCAATTTTTTCTAATATGGCATCGATGGTAACAGTGAGTTGAATAGAAAATGGTTCACGCAACGTAATGCTTTATATTATTTAAATAACGGTATACATTAACATGTGAATATTTCAGAGAAAAATATTATACGTTTTTATTTTAAAACTAGTTGAATTAAGTAACAATACAGTATAAAGATTCTTAACGGGCCCGATATTTGTGATACGCACTGTAGGTATTATTTTGGCAAACCCATGTGTTGGAGTTGTACAAACAAGTTGCACAAACAGTATCATGAGAGTAACTTGAATGAAGTTAACTTTTCGTTCAAAAGTGATGTCAGATCTGCTCATTATTTCAGCAAGATGAAAACCAAACACAATTGTTCTGATTGAGTTTTGTTTTCATTTCGTATGTAATGTTGTGTTTCCGCAACATTTATGATAATATTCTCATCTTTGTAAGTTTTGTTTTTATTTCAAATAAATAAATCTTGCACAACGTTTTTGTAAGTTTTGGATTTCAATTCATTGTTTTTTTAAAAATGAAGAAAACTACTCACACTGACCTTCAATTTTATGAGGCAGCCAAAACTATGCAGACTTAACAGAAACTTTTTTTCACAGTAATGTTATAATTCGGCGTATCAATTTTTATCTTCAGGAAAGCATCATTTTGTTAATTTCTCTTTCACAAGAGATTAATAATCATTTCGACATATTTTGCGTCCAATACAATTTGGAAATTTGTTTATAAGTTGCACAATAGGTGTAGGCACTTCCATTTTACATGACGATGTGAAATTTTTTACAGAACTTCTAGAACTGTTAGTGCCATATGGACAAGTTGGTGATCTACTGCATAGTTGATTTAGACATACTGGAAGTAGTTCTACAGTGATTTTTTCGGTAGTATTGTGAAACTTTACAAGGATAAATTGCACAATCAATTTCAATATGTTTAAAAATCTTTCTGAACATTGATAAATAATTCTAAAACAATTGTAGAACATCTTGAAATTTCGATAAGTTACATTTGCTACTAGGGACATGTTATTGTTTTGATGAAAAATTTTATCACATAAACCCGAACATTACATAGATTCTTATGAACAATGAAAAAATATTCAACTTTCACAAAGATTGTATGCGACACAAAAAATGTGTTTATATACAATGAAACGTCTGTGTGTTTGGCACTGACTTTGTTTCATAGAAAAATACAAGACTTTATTTTTATCGTGATAACATATATGTTTTTATGTACTAATCGCATCTAAACTAAATTATCTAGACTTTGTCACGGTAGATTTATGATACCAGCCTTCGAAGCCGAGATATTCGATGAACAAGTAGAGGTATGCATTTCCAAGCGTTCCAATTTTCAGCAGTTCTTCAGTCAGAAATAAATACAACACGACCGCTAAACTCAATGAATCATTCTGAAAATTTCATAGAATATTCTCAACTAAATTTCGAAGACATTGTCAGGTGGGTTTTTCTATACTCTCCACCGTTTCCAAGAAAATTTAATTTTAAGGTGACCGTGGACAGAAGCCAAGGAAAATAAATGTAAAAGTATTGGTGAAATAACACTTTTTCATATAGTAATAGTATTTGTGAGTAGAGAGGAATGAAATAATAATATTTGTGTGCTGAAAGGAATACAGGTGCAAGAACAAAATGTAAACATTGAAACTATTCAAAACACCTAGCAGAACAGAGTGGACTTATCTCATCTTCATGCTCATTCTGGAGTTAATAAATTGCAATAATGCGACCAAAAGAATATAATGATTGTGCCAAAGAAGATAGTTTACTGTTTGCCTTCGCTTGGTTCTTGGAATTTTTCTTACATTACAAAGTGAAAAAGGAAGCTTTTACATTGATGGATTAAGTATAGTAACACGAAATCAGAACAAACTCTGTTGCAATGGCTTTTTATATTAATTTTAATGTTTGAATATGAAGCTCCCATATTCAAAAAATACAAACCAACAAATTCTACATTTTCCATTTTGTCGACAACATCATCGTTTTCGGATAGGAAAGCAAACTCACCCAGAGAACAGTTAAGTGGCGCTTGACGAGAGGACTTGATAACTAATCGGCTATTTGCTCTGCAAAGATTTATCACGCAAATTTAAAATTATAATTTCATATATCGACGAAAATATTTTAGAACTTTACCTATTGATACCAGTACAGTTTCTAAATACCGTGGTATTGTTTTGAACTGGCACATCTGGCAGTTCTTCCACTGTTTGAAGTAATGAGTCCCGCACATACTCACTACCCAAAACACACTCTATCAACGTATTCCATCTACAGGGTCCGGCACTCGAAGTGTAACCAATTAAAAAGGCCATAAATTCAGTTTGGAAAATTACTTTTACTCAATTCAAAGTACAAAATGTGTAAAAATAATACAAATTCAGAATCAATTCACTTTTGCTCGATATGACCACCTTTTGCCTTGACTATGGCCTTGAGACGGTCAAAAAACGAATCGCAAGCTGCCCGAATGTGACTTGCAGGTATTTAGGCCCACCCGCGGACAATAACTTTTTTCAGCGCCTCGAGACTGGTGTATCTTTTAGTTCGGACTTTGCTCTCCAAAATGGCTCAAAGAGAATAATCCATTGGATTCGCATCTGGTGAATTCGAGAGCCATTGTGTGGACGTGATGAAGTTCGGAACGTTGTTTTTCAGCCATTCTTGGTTCACTCGAGCTTTGTGAGACGGTGCCGAGTCCTGCTGAAACGTCCATGGTCTGCCACCGAAATGTTTGTTTGCCCACGGCTTCAAAGCAACCTCCAGAATACTTTCCCGATAATATGTCGCATTTACCTTGACGCCAGGCTCGATGAAAACGATTGGAGAGCGCCCATCTGCGGTTACAGCGGCCCAAACCATTATCTGTTGCGGGTGCTGCCTCCTGGTGGCCAATCGATGACTCAAATGCTCGTATGAACGGTCGGTCAAGTAAACCCTATCGTTTTGAGAGTTTACGAATTGCTCAATTGGAAAAATTTTCTCGTCAGAAAATACAATGTTCGGAAATTGACCGCTTTCGGCCAAACGAAGCAACTCCTTCGCTCTCTCAAGTCTAACTTGTTGCTGCTTCGGTGTGAGATCATGCGCCTTTTGGATCTTGTAAGGCTTGACCTTCAGATCATTTTTCAGTATGCGGCGGATGCTACGGTCGGATATTTTCAGCTCTTTTGCCATTTGATTGGCACTTCGTCGAGGATTTCGTTCAAGTCGCTTCTTCACTTTTTGAACCATCCCACGTGACGTTGCAGTCTTTTGATGACCACCTCCATGACGTTTTGCGATGCTACCAGTATTATTGTAACGAGTTATGGTGCGATAAACAAAAAACTTTATTCACTTTAAGGTGTTTGAGCTCACGAACAATCGCTAGTTGTGATTTTCCATCTAAATATAAAGCAATCACACTATTACCTTTTAAATCCATCACTGATTTTTTTTCGCGTTCACTTTTGGCAAAATGCTTTCTTGCGCTTGTAAACAATACAACTCCGAGCTGTCATTTGGCAAATTCCTAGAGAGCTGATGCCCGTGCGTCAGCTGCGCGAGCGGTCTGAAGTTGGTTACACTTCGAGTGCCGGAACCTGTATTTTTCTATTGATTTTCGCGAATGAGCGCTGCTCTCCTCTTCTTAGATGGACGAGGCATTTTGAAAAGATTGCAATACTTGAACGGTTCGTTTATTTTTTGCATTCCATAGCGACGGTAAATAAGACAACAGTGTTGCGGATAACTTGGAGAGGAAACAATGTTTTTTTTTAATATTGAAATTTTAGATAATGACGTACGAAAGTAGTTTTGATCCGTAATTTAAACTATATCAATGTGCGACTAATTGAAAATAATGCCATTTTTAGTGCATTGCAAGGTTTTTTTTTCTCTTATTATGTATGGCATCACTGCCAATATAGAAGGGTGGTATTACCAATATTAAAGCAGGCCGGCAAACTTTTTATCGTGGATTTTTGGAAAATTTTCAAAACCAGAACTGTGAGGTTTTATAATAAAATGTTTAGATCAGAGGATAAGTTTACCGTTGAAGAACAACTCAAAAGTGTTTCATAAAGCTTACTTATGTCACAGAGAGCTATAAACAGCAGTTGAAATCTTGAGGTAAGTGAAAAATAATAATATTCTAAGAAGAAACGTTTTTATGAAGGTCCGAAAAAGTTTTGCACAAATAATTCTTCAGAGTTGATAGTTTATCGTAAACATATATCAATACGATGAGTGATTATGCCACCAAATTGCAGTAGCAATTCTACACAACATACTTACCCCTATGCGTAGAAAAAATGTGTTTCATGGTTTGTTTACATCAAGAGCAGGGCAAAATAGCGGAAGGTGGAGTGGGATTGGTAGGTGGTTTCTTGGTTGCCATTTGTGGCTCGCTTCCATGGTCACCTTAAACACTTCTAAAAATCGATTATCGTTCGTCTTGGTTGATTGATTCTGTGAATTTTGCAACCTTTACTGCTTCGAGTCCAAAAATTTAGATCTTAAATTTAGTTCCAAAATCATGTCAAGAAACCAGTTACGAAACTTTAACCAAACAATCCCGAATAAGGGTTCCAGAGTCTTGGATCTAAATTCCGAGCCTCTACTTCGGAGATAAATTCTAAAACTAAGTTCCAAGCCTAAAATTCAATTCAGAACTCAGGTTCTGTATTCGAAACCGTCGTCCGGTTCCGAAAAAGGCAAGCGTGAAGAGTTTTCCTATTTTTTCCAAAAATACATCGACGTAGATTACCCCGACGACGGAGAAACTCCCGAACCGACGCTTACTCGCTGATCCCTTTTTGTTTAGCGGCCGGCGGTCGCGGCCTCCTGTTGATGTTCCGGTTGTAGTTTCTCTGCCACATACGTCCAGTAGATCACTACCTTGTGTCGCAAAGCAATGGACAAGCAAACAGGACGTGTTCTGTCGCACTTGAGCTCATTTAGGCAGCCAGGGCTAGCAGGTGATGCCGCGTTACCGGACCTTTGTAGGTACCACCTGAAACAACCGTGACCTGTGAGGAACTGCGTCAAGCCGAAGTTCACATCGCCGTAGGGTCTGTCGATCCATCCAGAGACTCTTGTAATGAGCCGATGTGTCCACCTAACCTAGGTTAAGCTGTCCCATTTCCGTTTCCACTCGCGTCGTAGAGTGGCTGCGTTGACAGTCCTATGGGCGTTCCTATCTCTCCGCATGTCATAGCACTCTGCTTCCTCCTTGATGAGCAGACCAATGGGCATCACGCTCGCCCCTACGCCGGAGGATGCGTCTCCAAATACTGAGCACGCGACAAAAAAAAACATCAGTAAAGGCGTACTCTCTAGCTATTGTGCGTTGTGTACCTGAAGATCGAAACTGCCATTCCTGCCAGCAACCTGCGTTTACTGGAGCGTACCGACGAGCTGTTGGCCATCATTCGTAAGAGCCCCGTAATCTTCATTTCATTGTTTCAGTTATCTCTTGGAGGGAAACATGCAATCACCAGCATGTACCGATTTTCGATTTTTTACTACCATCATCTATGTGTTATGATGCGCTAGTCCACCATGCTGATCGAGTGTGGTGCGCTAGAGTGATGTCGTCCGTAAACCCGACTATCTTGACGTCCGGAGGGAGCCTCAACCTCAGTACGCCATCGAACATTATATTCTACAAGAGCGGGCCCTGGAGGAGATCCCTGTGGTACTCCGCCGTGACAGGAGTGCTACGTATGTCTTCCTTGGTCTTGTAGAGCAATACCCGGTTTTTAAAAAAGTAGCTTTCCAGAATCTTGTTCAACCCTTTCGGTACTTCCAGTCGAAGTAGGGAGTCAGCAGTCCACCTAACAAGCACTATTGAACGCGTTTTTGGCATCAAACGTTACTACCGCGCAGTAGCGAATTTCACGCCACTTGGGTTGAAAAGCGACCTCCGCTGTGGCTACTACCGATTTTATGGCATTCGCCGTAGACCTGCTTTTGCGGAACTCGTGTTGTTTATTGTGGTGTGGTGTGGTGTCCATCAGCCAGATAGGTCTATATACCGACGGATTCCCTGGAGGTTTCCCAGGTTTCCCTTTTTCAAATATCCGGCAACGTGTGCTCGTGCAGACATCTCTGTATGACCTCCCTGAACATGTCCAGTGTTGAGTTCATAGCTGCCTTTAGAGTCGCGTTCGGGATATCATCTGGCCCGAGAGCTTTCATAGTGTTGATCTTGCCGCTAATAACAACTCTTCGTTCGTCGCTCTGTCAACATCGTTTGCTTTTCACAGCAAGCTTTGCCACTTTGAACGCTTCGTTCCTTACAACTCTTTTCTCCGGTGATCTAGCTCTTTAAGTCTTTCTCCTTGCCCTTAAACAGGTCATTCGAAGGTTTCCAATTCGCTCGTTCCACCAGTAGACCGGTCGTCTGTTGATCCATGTTCAGGCCTTTCTCGTAATTGTCGCGTATCAAGGCCGCGTCAGGACGGTTATCAACTCTTCTACTTCCAGGTTCGCTGTGTGCTTCTCTGCACTACACGTTTCACGGTCACTTTCACCTTCCACGCTCGGGTTCCGAGGGCATATCCTCTGCTGCTATGCTTCGCTATGCTACCTATCGTGTAGCGAATGGCTAGGTGGTCGCTGTGGGCATAGCCATCTTCCACTCTCCAGTTTAAGTCCTCGGCCAGGCTGGGACTGCAAAAACTCGAGTCGATAAACGACTCGACTCTGTTCCGCTGCGAGGTACTTTGGCACCGTCGTTCCCCAGTACTACATATAGCTTAGAGAAGGTCTCTAGAAGCGTCTGCCCTCTCTGGTTTGTGTGGCGGCTGCTCCACGGCGTTGCCCATGCTTTCAAATCTCCTGCTATCATGACTGGTTTTGTACCCACCAGGTCTACGGTCAGCCTGTCGACGAATTGGGTGAACTGGTCCATTCGCCACCGCGGTGGGGCGTAGCAGCTGCAATAGTAGACGTCGTTTATCTTCGCTATTGCTACTCCCTCGACTTGCATTGTCACAACTTCCTGTATAGAATGTTTACCAGCTGCACAGTGGTTGAGATTTAGTTGCACTACGTTCAGGCCATCTTACTACCAGCGCCGAAAGGGCAGGCGGGGCCGCTCATATCGTGGTTTTGAGCCCTCTTCTTGCTCACGCAGATAAC
This sequence comes from Malaya genurostris, assembly GCF_030247185.1. Lineage (NCBI taxonomy): Eukaryota > Metazoa > Arthropoda > Insecta > Diptera > Culicidae > Malaya > Malaya genurostris. The sequence continues at coordinate 124,655,845 of NC_080570.1, forward strand.
ACACCGTAGTGTTTTGTTGCACTTAAGCGCCTTGTGGCCTTCGCTACCGCAACGCTTATGGAAGTTGCTCCGGTCTGGGTCTTTGCAGTCCCAAGGCTTGTGGCCAGATTCGAAGCACCTGAAGCACATATTCACCATCGGTGGTTGGTATGCAGACACTTAGCAAACCGGCCAACCAACTTTTAGCCTGCTCACTTTAAGGGCTTAATGGTATCCGTGACTACTAGTTTGAACGTGGCTATCTGGGTGCCCTGGAGTCCCTTTTTCAAGGGAATAGTCCTGTGGGACATTCACACTCTCTTGCTCTTTTATGGCCGTAGCTAACTCTTCAGCGGTCGTGATCTCGTCCAATCGTTTACACTGGAGTGTCATCTTACTTTAACCTCGTCACCTAGAACTTGCTGAAATAGCACCCCAAGTTTCGTTCCGACCGATAGTACTCCCTTCTTTAGCACTAGTAGCATCTCGCTGGCTTTGCCTCGCTCCGTATAGCGATGCGGACGTTAGCGTATGTTTCTTTGCAAGGCTTCCTCTTTGTCTCTAACCCTTTTCTCGCACTCCATGGAAACTTTTTTCGGTTTTGTCGTGAATACGACTTACTTTACTATGGGGTGCCTTTTCAAAATTAGCCACATGGAAGAATGGGCAGAACTTAATCGTGAATATCTCGACTTGTATTAATGGTAGCAATATAATTCTTTCACTATTTCATCAAAAATATGATCAAGAATTTACGATAATATTTTGAACAGCGTGAGATAACCACAAACAACTCAAAAATTAAATTTTCTCAAAATTTGAAAACAACGCGGAAAACTCTTTACTTTTGTTTGGGTTTTTCGCGCAAGGACGACAATTTTGAGGTAGTCAGGCACATATCTTCAACTAAATGCGTATAAAAGGGGAACCGTGGTGAAAACCGATCATTTCTTTTCGTGCGTTCGATGGAAGCAGACGTCGTGGGAGTTAAACCTTCAACCAGCAGCGACGGAGAGTGCACCTTTTGCGTGGTTAAAACCTCAAACGCTCAGGTCGCAACTCTCATTTGCTTTTCGGTAGTCGTAACGAGAAGTTCTATTTTCAGATTTTAGTTCCGCAATATAGGTTTAGAATTCAGAGTTTCAGAGCTTAGTTCCGGAATATGGGTTCAGAATTCATAGTCTGCGTGCTGAACTAACTCAACTCGTCACTCTTCATCACGAACGCTTACATAAAAAGTTCTTTTCAGAGCCACCATTATTTTATTATAGAGAACTATACTGCTTATTTCATAATATTTATTTGCGTTTCAGAATGTTTAATGTAACTAATCTGTAATTTAGTCTAGGCGCATCGTTTAAATTTCTAGTAATGAAAGAGGGGAAAGTTGCACAATTCAAACAATCGATCAACTACCAATTCGAATTCGGAAGCATAAATAAAGCGTGTCATATTCGTATTCACGACATCCAGTTATGTCTCTGACATTACACACCCGTACTTTTTTTTCTACATCACCTAGACTGCCCATACTCGCATATCAGTCCCATATCGATTTTCGCCAATATTGAGTTAGCTTGAGGAATGCAAACTATCCTCAATATACTCTCAGATATTGCAATAAAAGTTGAGGGTTTGTTCAGTAAAATGGTAAAAAAAATATCAACTCATGTCTGTCCCATATGTGAAGTACCTGCATATCAGTCCAATCCAGTGTAAATTTCAATAATTTCATTCGTTGCAATATTGGAATAGCCAAGGTGTATTACCGATATTTTATGTTATAATACCATAATTTAGCATTAGGTAGCACAATAAATCAAAAAAATCGAAAATAAAATTTTAATCGTCTTTTTCTCAACATGCCGATTTTCATTATGGGACTGATATGCAAGTATGGGCAGTAGAATCCAGAACAGACTAAGTTACTGAGATTTTCATTAACACCTCTAATAACAACAAGTATTTGGCTTACAACGATCCACAATCGGGCCTGGCCGGCACCGGTACTGATCGATGGATTTTGAGGTTTAAGATGTTTTGTAAATCCGATCTGGATGATTTGAACCTCTTTTTTTTTCAAACAACTTTTATTAAAGTTCAATAGTAGACATTTAAATCGTGAGTTCTATTGTTAAGTTTTTCTCCGAATTTAATATTCTGAGATTTGAAATAAGCACACTTGGAAACTGTTCGCTATATTTTTAACGTGTCGATGTTTTTTTCCAGTCATGCAACTATGGTGCTCCGAAGCCATCCGACATCATATTTATTTCTTTGTGAAGTTACAAACTAGATCCAATCTCGTGTCCAAATTTAACATTCTACGATCTAAAATGAGCTCTCCTGGCAACAGCTCGCTACATTATGAAAGTGTCGATAACTATTGAAAGTGGAGTTCTTCGGTCATGCAACAATAGTGCTCCGAAGCTATCCAGCTTCGTAATTATTTCCTTGTGAAAGTTACAAAGTAGACCAAATCTCGTGGCTCTCCAGAAACAAATGTGAAAACCATACTCCTTTTATCTTCTTTCTAATTAATCTACGTGTTCACTTATCAATTTGCCAAATACTGAGGTGTGTACTAAAAGATTGAGGTTAAAAGTCAAGCAATACACATTTCCGAACCCACATTTTGAGCAACCGTCTCGAACAAAAGGCCCATGCTTGTGCTCTCGGCAGGTCTTTCTTTTCCGTCCTGGCACCATCAGAAACGTGTTAAAGTTACTCCATCCGCTGTCAGCTAGACCAGCCAGCATCCACGCGTTCAAACACGGGGCTCCTGGAAAAGCTCGAACCAATTCCCAACTCTGTTTCTCCAACCCCGCATGGAATAGAAGAAAAAAGGCTGACAAAAGCGAGTCTGAAAGCGAGCGAAAAAAAAAACACTAACACGACGGAGAAGGGGAAACTTTATCGCAATTCCAAATTTTCTGCATCATTGAATTTTCATGAATTGTTGAATAAGTTGGCTCACATTCGCCTAAACCGCCGGGGCTGTGTGAGCTGAGGCTGTGCGTGAGGACTTCCCAGAGACGATTTTCGCTGATATGACACGGGAAAATGGAAGCTTTGGAGATTTTTCTTCGGTAAGTCGTGTGTTTTTTCTCACTCTTCGGGTTTTTTTTTATTTTCCTCCTCCGGCAGCCGTCGTTGATGGAGGAATATTTATGAGCTGAACCAAGGCCCGGAACACATATCCCGATGAGATGAGAGTGGTGACGGCGACGGTGGATGAAATGAAAACGTCCAATTTCATTGGTGAACAATTTTTCGATCGCTGATGCCGAAGTTGATGATCCAGGAATGATTGGCAGCGAGGGGTTGTTGTTTCGGGGTTTTTTTCAGCTCGTCTGGTGCCATTTGATTCGAGCGGGTTTTGCTGCAAATGTTTCGAGCTCATATCGTTGCTTTCTGATGTAATTTATTTTACTGGCAAACTGGTGTTACTTTTTGCTATAAAGTGCAAATTTATCCTGCCCAAGACACCTTCCATTCGCAATTCGTTCGTTGAGTGGAGGAGCATCTGGCATTCAAGTCGTTTAGATTTACGTTCAAAACCAGCGGCAGTAAATTCGAGTGGGTGGCAGCCCGAATAAATACAATTAAAATGAATGGTTTCAGACCGGATTCAAACACTTTCAGAAGGTTAAAAATTTACAAACAAAAAACTAATCCGACCTAAATCAAGAATGCATTGAGGGCAACTTTGTAGTGACCAAATTGTCGAATTTAATTTCGTAAAACGCATTAATTCCTGACCACAGGAGATGACGACTTGCAATTTTTATTTTTATGGCCCACCACCAGCACCATTGACAAGTTCCGCGGCGGCAGTCGACTGACTGACTGACTGTCTGACTGACCGAATGTTAGCTCCATAAACTGTCTGGTCTGTCGTAGACCCACAAGTCGTCGAAAAAAAAAGATGCCAACGAGTTACAACGCCAAATAAGGTTTTAATAGCCCATTTCATGGGGACGTAAAAATCGCGGTAATAAAAGAATCGAAGTAATTAAACTTCGCACCAGGTTCGGTAAATATTTCGCAGTGTGTGACGTCGAGCCGAGTTTCCCGGTCGTCTAATTTCATTTTATGAACACAAATAACGGCGTAATTTTCGACCCCTGTGGGGTACGGCCGTACCTGCTGCTACCCGCAGCACATAAATCTTGACCAGGTTCCCGGGTCCTCGTCCGTGTTTGCAAGTGAGGAGTGAGGCTGTGGTTCATCATGCGTAATATTTGGCCTCATGAGAGTGAAACTGCCGTGCATCTGATGATTCTGATGAAATTCGCTAAGAAAAACGAATACAAACGACGATCCGGTTAACATACTTGATATTGAATACGATGCCAAAATTTTAATGACTATCAATAAAAATGAATGCGGACGACTGTTTTGGTTCTGAAGCGTGCTTACTTTGCCAGTAAACGATCAACATTAAAATAAATATTTGGTAACAGAAACAGTGGAGCTCAGTCTACTCCATATTCACAATGGTGAATATAATCTAAAATGTGTATGCAGGAGTTTTCGGACCGGTGAAACACGTTAAGCTCAGGTGGGTTAAAGACTTACTATTTTGCAATATTCTCTAACTCTAACAGAACTGTAGAAATTGTAATACGAGTAAAAGCTTTTTGAAGGATTTTATTCGATATTGCGAGTTACAAAAAATATTCTTCTGATTATAACACGCGGGCAGAAAAGTCCCGGGCTTAACAAATAGATGGCACCACCTTTTTTCAATTAATACTAACCTTCAAAAGACAACTGTTGAAATTTCATGATATTCTTTTCATTAGTTTGTAAATCTTTGTGCTAAGAGTGACGCTACTTTTGTTATTTTCTTAAGAATGGATCAAAAATGTTTTAGTTTTAAAGTGCTTCTTGATGGGAAAAAATACCATTCAGGCGAAGCAATGGCTTGAAAAGTGGTATGGAAACTCCGCTTCATCAGAAACAACAATAAAATGTTGGTTTCCTGACACCGATGATGCAGAACATTTTGAATGATCGAAAAGTGAAGTTGTGTGAGTTAGCTGACATCGTAAAGATATCAAAAGAACGTGTTGGCTTTATATTGCATGAGCATTTGACTATGAAAAAGCTCTGTTCAAAGTGGGTGTCACGTTTGCTCACTGTTGAACAAAAACGAGAACGTGTTGATGATTCTGAGCCGTGTTTGATCATGTTTAAACGTAACAAACCGGAATTTTTGCATCGATATGTGACAATGGATGAAACATGGATTCATCACTTCACTTCAAAATCAAAACGATCGTAATCTGAGTGGGCAGTAACTCGTGAAACTCGTCAAAATCGTCCTGAAAGTACAACAATCGACTGAAAAGGTTATCGCCTCGGTATTTTGGGATGTACGTGGTGTAATATTTATCGACTATCTGAAGAAAGATAAATACCATACCACACACCATGAACACTACATAGCATAATTGGAGCGTTTGAAGACTGAAATTGCAAAAAAAAAAAAATGACCGCATATGTTTTGCTTCAGCAAGACAACGTACCGTATCACAAGTCAATCAAAACAATGGCAAAACTTTTTGCTCCGACATACAACGTATTCGCCTGATTTGGCTCCCAGCGACTACTGGCTATTCGCAGACCTTAAAAAAATGCTTACCGGTTAGAAATTTCGCACGAACGAAAAGGTTATCGACGAGATTGATGCCTATTTTGAGATAAAAGATAAATCGTTCTACAAAAGTGGTATTGAAATTGCGTTGCTCTTGATGGAGATTACGTTGATGAATGAAATTAATTTTGAACCAAAAATCGTATTCTCTTTGTTAGGTCTGGGACTTTTCAGTCCATGTGTTAAGTTTGTGAAGATCGATTTGATTATCTTGAAGAAAAGTAAGGTAGATCCTTTTGCAGTTTTTGGCCACTATTTCCAATACTGCCGAAACCTAATTTCGGGGACTGAAATAACCAAAGTTGGTTCGTATTACCAGCAACAAATAAGACCTACAACAGTTTCGAAAATAATTGAAATAAAATTTCCCATCTTTTGCATCGTTGGTTTAGGTAGCGATATAAAATGTTTAACCCTCAACCCAGTAGTTCCGGAACCGAAAGTCGGATCCAGATGAAAATTTGGTTATGATTATAACATTTATTGTTGAGGCGAGTTGTGTTTTCTTCTTCCGTGACAGCTCGTGCCGGTGCTTACTGGTTTTGTATCGTCATTTTATATGGCGGTTTGAAACCTTTGACACCCATCGCCCTGTGATTGCGGAACCGGCATTCAGATCCGGATGAAATTTCACAGTAGCTTTTGAGACAACATGAGCTTAAATTTACATCAAGATTTTTGAAAGTCGGTATCGCTTTCCTTTACTACCTTCGGTGTTTCTGGAACAAGAAATACAAAACTACATATTAGGGGCGAATCAAGTTTATATGCCCACAAATAATAAGTTCTGCAAATTAGATTAATTTGTCAGTTAGTTTTAAGCGATTTGTACTTGTGTTAGCTATCGTTTATGTAGAAAAATCCGTTTTATTCCACCTAGTGGTGTAATGATGCCTTTCTCATATCAATCATACTATCATACCATCATTCTTCAAAATAATTTTCTTCGAATCTAAAAGAATAATCGAAATCGGTTCGTTTGACCTGATAAAAACTATAAATTGGAGAAGATTGAGGTCGATTTGGAAAACTTTTTAAAGGTTTTTACCCTTTTCAGTGATGGTATAAAATTGTTAACACACTCTACCCTATATTTCCGGATCCGGAAGTTGTAAAAATCGGTCGCGCCATCTATGAGAAAAGTTAGAACACATATTTTCATTTTTTTTGCACATTTTACCCCTTAACTCCGGAACCGAAAATCGGATCCAAATAATATTCAGGAATTTTATATGGGACCACAAGACCTTTCATTTGAGTTCATCTAAGTTTGTGAAAATCGATTCAGCCATCTCTGAGAAAAGTTTGTGCAAAAAAACGTTACACACACATACACACCTCGGTTTTCACAGTGATTGCATAACCTTTCTATATGAGACAGGCAAAAAACACATGAAATTGAAAATTTTCCACTTATTCTGCTCTAGTTCAGAAACTGAAAATGGTCCAGAAAATTTTTATAATTTTGAAACCTTTCGTTTGAATATCTGTTTGTGAAAATCGGTCAAGTCATTTCCGAAAAAATCGAGCCAAAACCAAAAGTAACGTTTTTCAACACCAATAATTTACGAAAAGTTGCACATATAACGCTTCGTAACTCGCATAACTTGCAAAATAGTAACGGATGAAACGCCTCGTAACGCTTCGTAACACCTAAAACTTACAAAAAAAAATTGCGCATGTTACGATTTGTAACGCCTATAACTCATAAAAAGGGAACGCATATACCGTATAAGTAACGATTCGTAACGCTCCGTAACGCCGATAATTCACAAAAAGTAAAACACTTCGTAACGTTCCGTAACACCTTTGATTCACAAAAATGTAACGCATGTAACGCTTCGTAACTCCTAGGTAATGTAACGTTTCGTAACGTCTATAACTTATAGCGGTTTTTAACATTCATAATTTGCACAAAATAACTCATATGATTTGTAACCCTCAGGTTGAGAAAATGATCGTATGCAACGTTTTCTAGCTTTTATAATTTAACGTAACGCTTGCTATCCGATGATAATATCGAGTGAAACGCTTGTTCAAATGGAACATTTTTCCATATTGGGGACGGGTAAAGAGTAATGGGTAAGTCGAGTCAGAAAGTTTTTCTAGACACGAATTTTAGATTCTGCACCAGTACTTGGATTTTGGAAATGTATTTTGAACCTGAATTCCGGAATTGGATTTCGAACATGAATTATGGAATTGGACTCTGCTTTTGAATCCTGGAAATGAATTCTGGATCTTAAATCTGAACATTAACTCCGGCAAGGATGGCTTTTATCGTATCAAAGAACGGTCACTGGCAACTCTTCAAGGATTGAATCAGTGCCATCAAAGAGAAACGGAAATCATCGCAACAACAAAAACCCGGCATGGCTCATTTAATATAGAATCGACAACAGTGCGAGAGCGAATTTCTTTCGATGACATTTCTGAGAATCAAAGGTTAGCATGCTGCTGTGGGGATCCTCTCTGAAGCAACAAACGGTCGCTTATTCTCGTTTCGCGATCCGATTCTATACAGGCAGTTGATAATTGCGATAGAATCATTTTACTATTGCCGCTTATTCTAACTATGTGCATATAACCTTTGTATAAGTTGTGTCTATGAAAATGTATGTGAATGCTCCACACAAGGGTTTTGAAATATTGCAATCTAGTATGAGAATCATCAAGTTGAATCATCTCTCGATGGCAACTAATTAGATCTTTGTAGTTTTCAGACATTTTGTTTCCATACCCCCTATTTACCTCGGTTTCCACAATATTTACTTTTTTTTTTCATTCTCTTCCGTAACATCACCATCACCGCCTACCGTTCTACGCTCCAGTCGATGACCAGCACGCGGGCCACCCGCCGGGCCTTTGTAGCCTGGGGGTGTTTCCCGCGGACCCACACGAACCGAAAGGAAACGGTCATAGATAGCGCCATCTATTTATTTATTTATTTATTTTTATTTATTTATTTAAAACCCACAGAAAACTGATGAGCATAGAGCATCCTTTTGCACGGCACAAACTGCACAGAATGCAAGTCGATTCAACACTTATTTCGATTGTGTGAAGAGGCATAGTTTAAATGATCGCGTCCATTCTGAGGGAATTGCGAAGAGATTTAATGCTTACGAAATTGTCGTCTTATTTGGGGGAAGCTATGAGGTTTGGTAAAGATGGAAAATTATACTTTGTTCGTTATTTATTAAAGTTTCGACCACTTACGACTTGACAACTGTTTGGACGGTTTCTTTTTCATATTTTGGATTCGCATTCCTATATAGAACTCAAAGAGTAGTCCTACGTCAAAACGTGCGATATCAGTTCAGTGAGCAGTAGTACAGATATCTGTGCACTCACACATTTGAATAATAGTCAATTTTTGCGAATGGTAATCCCTTTCAGGAAACATTTTAGAAAATCTAATTTTAGCTTTTTTAGAGGTTCGCAGGTTTGCTCTCTGAGAATTAGATCTTTGGTAGGTCCAAGTTCACAACAACAATCGAGAAGAGAGCGTCTCTTGCTCATGAAAAATATTTTTTACGGTCGTCGCTGAATGGCGGTCCTGTACATTCTGAATGACTGTGAAATTGCATTTTCATGTTTATCAATGATAATGATTATGGCGGCATCTCGTCGAATTTTTGTAGCAGTATGGTACTAATCTGAAACTCAATCTAGTTTAAATAGTTTTCCAGTACAAAAAAAATTAGAGGGTTGTATTCAAGACACGACCGAGCACAATAACATTAAAAATGAAACGTTTCTAGGGTCTTCATAATAAATACAAAATAAAGATGATATTGATGATGATACACTAAACTTCACTACACTTCAAAGTTACTTGAAAGCTCAATTTTAGATACAAACAACCTAAAGATTTAAACCTGAACGAATGAAACTATTTTATTTTATGATAATAATTTTCGAGAAACGTACAAACTTATTAATTTTATAAACAATTAATCGACCCAAGAGAAAATTTTATATATTTGTATGAAAAATGTTCTACCAGTAAACTCAGTAATTGTGTAATTTTATTAATCCTTCCTCAAAATCGTCGATAATCTTCGGAAAGTGTCGGTAAATAATATGGCAACAATACGAGGAAGAAAACATGTGAAACAGTCCGCATAAAATATTTAGTTACTTACATTGATTTTCGCTTTGGCATATTAGGAATGTATGGAATGGATACGCAACAAAATTCCGAAATTTTGTTCATAATGTAACTTGATGTTATTAACACATGAATGAACATTGTCATAGTTACAACGCGTGTAGTCATAAGACGCTTATTGTTTTGAAGCAAATAATAAGTAAACTGAAACTGGCGGTTAACCAAATTCTACGAGGGTTCCTATTAAAACGATACATGTAAAATCGCAGATAAACTTACCTTGAGTTTACCTTTGATACTATATGATATTGCATCTAATTGAACTACTCAATTCAAACCAATTTTTCGGAAAGCGAAGTGTAAGGCATTTTTAATGGCAAAATCGGCCAAAAATTTGCTAAACACATGGGATATTTCAAAAGAATCGGTAACCACGCTGATTCGGTTCTTCAATAGCTAGATGATATATAAGATACTCAAGCGAACACGGTGTTGCACAGACAACAGGAAATTTCACCAACACATAATGCAAAAGCGACAATCCAGCAAGTGAACGCATATACAATCCAGTCATCAGCTCACTGGACAAGCTACTTGTTTCATTCACAGTCAAACATCAACTAGGCAAAGAAATATTGTGCAGCCTATATTTATAGATTTCTCTTCATACTACGCAAAACGATGCGGTGTTTTTTATGCATGACGCAAAACCTCCTATGCCGAATAAGAAGTTGACGTCATTTTGTACAACAGGTATTGGTGGAGAAAACATAGGTCGATTCCAACCATTTTTTCAATAGTATGCTATTGAAACTCTGAAACGACGTCGTCATACATGTTTAAGTTAAAAGTTTCCGAATCGATTGGTTGTTAAATTATAACAATCCATCAACAAATGACCGAGTTATTAACGTTCAAAATTATGACACAAAAAGGTTACGCGACTATTTTTGAAACTTTTAATTGACACCTGGCCCCATATAGTGAAGAGTAAGGCATTTTTAATGCCAAAAACCTCATGAAATTATTTTTTCATAAAATAATTGTACACTTTTTATTTTTCAATTCCATTATGTTTTGGCGCACCCGGCTGTTAGCGCCCGAGGCGGTTGCCTCTCTCGCCTTACCCTCACTACGGCACTGGGCTGAACCGATCCAAAATTTAAATTAAATCTAAAAACCATCTAAGAATCAAATGAAAAATTTTAAGATTCTATAAAACATCTTACTTTTCAGTCAAATCCAACATCCGGTTCAGGAGATACAGGGTGACTAGTAAAAAGATGTATATTTCACATAAATTAATCAGGTTATCGGGTTTACAGATTTTGATAGCCGATAACCAGATGAACTTATTTCAGTTTAAGTGATACCCAGTTTTCTATTCCGATTAATTCGCACTACGATCACTCAAAGATGTCTACATTGATTTTCAAACATTTTGAAACAATGTAAACTGAACAGCTACTCAGGTGAATTCATCTGACTTCGGTTACACCGATTTTCGAATTCCGGTTCCAGTATTGAATCATTTCTCAAAGCTCAATCGTCTTCACAAAAAAGCCAAATCGACAAAAACAAATTAATTTAATTTGTACACAATTCTGACTTCCGATTCTGGAATTATAGGATGATGGAATGGAATTTTTAAAATTCAAACCGATATAGGAGATGTCAATCCAGAAAAGCTTTGAAGTTGGACTCAAAACAATTGCAATTTATTCGTCATGTGGTCATACGAATCGGTTTGGGTTATGCTGGTTCCTGAATACCGGCTCTGGAAGTACCTTAAATTACCGTTAACTCTAAAGTGGAACTTACTTCGACATATCATGGAATGTTCAATCGATTGTCCCACTTTTAGATTCAAATTTGATCCGATTTGCAGTTTCGACATTACAGAGAAATGAGTGATTAAAATCTCAAATTGCCGCTTAAAACGACGGTCATTAAAATAATGTCATGAGAACTAAAACACCGAAGAATCACCCAGATTTCTAGAAAACAATTTTGGGCGAGACGAAGTTCGACGGGTTTGCTAGTATGATTATGAAAACCATTTACGATTAAATCTTATTCATTCATTTGAAAAAAAAAAAACAAAAAGTCTAAACTAGTAATTTCAACATTCTTAGCATTAAGCCAGGCTTAATTTATGTAATTAAATAAATACCTTCCCCACAGTTAGTGACCCAATTTAGTCATCGGTTCGCAGTGGTTAAACCACATAAAACTGTTATTGCCATACACAAACATCACCGATCCGCAAGCTGCATCGCCGGGTAACGATTGGCCGTTTCCTGTCAAGTCATGGAGTCAACCCATTCGAGCAATGCAATTAAACTTTTCCCAATAAACGGCACTAATGGTAAAACAATTTTACCATGCACTAACCATAATCCACTCGTTCGAGAGCGAGTGCCAGGCTGCGCGCGGGAGACGAGAAATCGTAACACTTGAAGGGCTGAAAGGCCGCTAGAACATGACCAATTGTGCACTTAATTACCGTCGTCAGGGGATTGCAGCTACCGCGCCGGCCCCGTGAGAGATGCTTGAGCAAACATTCCAGAGGCTGGTACCTCGCGGCACTCCACATGCAATAATAATTCTTGAGTTGCTTCATAGCCTGTTTAACAGCGCGCTGTCATCGCCGAACGGTAGTTAGTCTGTAACGTAAAACTATGCCTCCGGGACACCACCCGGTGACCGGTTCGCGTCGAGCTCGTTCGTTGCTCCAGGACTTCTCGAACAGTGCGAGGAGGTTGCTTCCCCCCCCCCCCCCCCCCCCCCCCCCCGAAGCGACGAGGTAAGTTTTGCTAAATTCTTTCGAAAAATAATTATGCTTCATTTATCTCCTCGGTGCTCACTCGGCAGAGCACCTGTAGCCTGAGTCTGTAGCCTCTAGTCCGTGTCACGTCGTCGTTGCAATAGATACCGTAAGGTGGCCACCGGGTGGTAGGGTGGTTCCTTGCTGTATCAGCTTTTGTCGTGTAAAATTGCTGTATAATTATTGTTTTATCTACAAACTCTGAAATCCGCCGATGCCTTCCCTCTCTCGCGGATCAGAAGCAGAAGAAACTTGTCGTGTAATTCCCACCGAGGCTTGTATCCACCATATCACTCTTAATAATCATATAATTATTACATTTCCCACTTGTTTCACGTCTTAATGCTATCTCAACTGCTCCCGTGTATCGCCGCCGCGCGAGTTCAAGTTTTTCCTAGACTCTAGTTTTATTTGGTCTTGATCCGAGGGCAGGCTGCATGCCACCGCCACCCGATGATTGGCCGGTCTTCCTACCACCGAAGGAAAGGCAGGAGGGAGTCACAGGGGAAACATGACTGAAACGCGACATGTCGGAATTTGGAATTCAGTTGCTGCACCAAACCAACGTGGCCTAGCTCTTAGGCAGAACGACGGCGGCGCGGTTCTTACAGCTGTTGGTGGTTGCCTTATTAGAGGAGGTTATGTTTTGCCCGGCTATAATCGCATATGTTTACTCTAGTTATGTGGGAGCGATTTTTTTGTTGTTGTCCATCGCAAGAAGTGCAATTTTGTATCGTTTTATTGCGGGGAAAAAAACGCATGCCCCTTTGACCTTTCTACAATTAAATTACGAGATTTAATTGATGGCTAAACAGCTTCAATTTGGATTATTTGATTATTCTAAACTTAACAAAGCTAAGGAAGTGTATAAAAAATTAACATATTAGAGTTCGTCGCTAACAAAATGAAACTCTTGGATCTAGGAGTGAGTTTTCGATAATTGACAAAGGATGACGCCACTAGTGAAATTCGGACTAGAGTGAAGTATCAAGAACATGGACATCTGCAAACAACGTTGCATTATTTTATTTGCGCATTTCAATCGATATCGTATACTTTTTAAATGGGAATCATGACACTCTTTAAACCAAATAAAGTGTGTCAAAACGCGCGTGACGCGAAAAGCTTCCGTGGTGTGAATCAACATAAGAATTTCTGCCAGTGCATAGATTGGCTGTCTGAGGATCCTTCATCCTACACTGAGCTAAATTCTCGTTTTCACATTATATGATATTCTAATATATTTGCACCATTGGAAATTCCAATGAAAATTACATGGTATATCAATATCATGTCAAACATATAAGATAATCATATAAAACATAAAACTTTTCGTGAAGTTTTTTCATAAGAATTTCATATAGCGAATGGAATTTCCAGACTCAATTATATTTATTAGCAACCCCTATACAAACTATTAGATAATCACACAACATATATTGGAAAAATTTATAAAGTGCATATTCTATTCAATCAGAATTTATAAATATAGATTCATGTAAAACATATGGCTTGTTGTATAACATTTATAAATAGCCTTTATTGCAGACCATTATAGTTCCATATGTCATATGCAGGGTAGTTTAATTGGTTTGTTTTCATATGCAGGGTAGTTTAATTGGTAAAACAATTTCCCCGGTTAGGAGTTAGCTACGGGTTCGAGTCCCGTCTCTGCGGTAACATTTTCGCGGTTTTCATTACATCATTGTGTTCACATGTCGGTTTTCCAATCTGTTTCCCCGTTAGATACTGATCATGTTAAAAGTAATATATAGATCAAATGATTACTATTGAATTAAACAAGTGATGCGAATATGCAATATTGTTAAAATCAATGGGTTTATTTTATTAAGAGGAATCAAAAGCTGCAATAAAAGATAGTTGCATTATTATAAAAACTTTGTTACACTTACGTCTATCGGTGATTTTCTGTTATCGCACTGTTCTTTCAGGATTCGAGCTTTACTACTGGTGAATCCCTGGAAGCACTTTCTGATATTAACGGTAAAGAAGTGTGACCCCAAAGCTATTAAATAAAAAATAAATCTTTTTACTAGTCAGTTATGAAAAAAAATGAAACATACCTTATTATTTCATGATTCGTAAATATATCCTTAATGGGAGTTGAAAGAGCTAACGTGTCTGCGATTATAAATTGCTTTATGATGCAGTAATCCTAGGGGAACTGCCTGAAGCAGCTGATGAATATCGAGGACTCACCACATACATTATGAAATGAGATAAGTTCTATCGAGTTTTCATATAAATTGTATGTTATATTCTTATCAATTTATTATTGATACAGTAATTTAGACTTCATGTACATTCTTAATAAAAAAATATAAATTTCCGTATGGCTTCAATACGATACGATGCATACGGATCATATGACGAATCCAATGAATATAAAAAAGATTTTCATTTCAGTGTAGTGTTGACGCAAGACGGTAAATGGACCGGTGGCGAGATTTTTGTATGTGTGAGTGCGGTTGTCATTTTCATTTTTTTTAAAAAAGAAGACATCGAGCGTTTCATGTACGATTCAGACTGTCCGCCTTCTTCCGTTGCCGTCACCGTAACGTCGACTTCTGTCAAAATTAGTTTAATACTTTCTTTACCGGAAGGTTCACACCTTTTGTCCATCAAAACGTTCCTTGAGGGTGACGTTATGAGTGAATGTTTCCATAAGAATACATGTAACTAGAGTGACTATAATCAGAGTGGCGACAGCTGTTCGTTTGGAATGACAGCTCTCAGTTCCAAACGAGCAAACGACCTGTCAATTCAATGTAAAGCTAATGGAATGTTTTGAATTGTTGCCAAAATTACGGATGAGATGTCGTCACTCTGGTTATAGGCACTCTACATGTAACTAACACAGCCCTAGTCGCCATATCTCGCCACCAGTGTTAATTTTACATCGTGACATTGACGTACACGCTGCAAAAAAAAACTCAAAATTTAGTTTTTTTTTCATCCACTTTCCAACATTCATGCAGGAAGGTAATTCTGGGTAAAATCGGGAGTACTTATTTTTGAGTAACTGCGTGGATAGTACTGATTGAGTTCAAACTACTCAACCGAAAAGGAGATCAATTTGGGTGTTTTTAACCCTCAGGGTACGGACTATAAAAAAGTTACGTTCAGTACGGACAGGGTTAGCCTAACCCGGCGACTTTGATTAAGTGTATATCGAGCTGTACTTTGTCAATTTGAATAATTTTTTTTTATTTTGTGTGAAATTGTCTCAAAAATATAATAGAGTTGTCAGATTAATCATTTAACTGATTGAAAAAAAATTACAATGAAAAATGTGAACGGGTCTTGATTTTTTTTTGTAAAAAACGTTTTTTTTTTCAAAATGCTGTAACTTTTTGAAAAAAAAAATATTAACATTGTATAACTCGCATTTGAAAGGTAAAAAGTAGTTCTTACAAATGTCCATAACGGTTTTTTGAATTATTCCAAAAACTATTTTTTTTTTGAAAAATGAAAATACGCGTTTTTTTGAGTTAGCGAAAAAACGTTGTTCCGTTGATTTATGATGATAAAGGTTAAAATTAATTACTTTGAGCGTAAAAAAATTGTTTCTCAGATATTGTTGAGTAGTATCATATAAATAAATACCAAACATAATTGTTAAAGGCGAATATTTATTATTAAAAAGTTACACAAGTCATGTTACATAATATTGCCGCACTCGCAGCACAATACTTCGCTTACACCATGTACAACGCGTTATTTTGAAATTAGAATCTACAAAATTAAGTAAAGAGTACGTATTCTTACTTACCTTTATATTCCTCAGCGGCAAACAGACGAAAATTAAAACTTAATTTTTTTGAAAATTTTGAATTTTGTAACGTTCGATACGGACTGGGTGTACCACACCCGAGCACAATGTTTATATGTGTCTAGCTCGGACACAAAGCGGAGACTGACTCTGCCGCTTGGGCCTCTAATAGTGTGTACCTATAAGTTTTTTCCCCCCCTGGTCCGGACCCCCCTCGCCGACTTCTCTTCGTATGGCGCTTCTTTCAAATTTCGCTCGGGTTACGGTAACCCAGACCGTACCCTGAGGGTTAATGCAATGATTTTTTCTCGTGTGATGATTCTTATCATTGGCTTACCTTTGCTACTGGAGCTGTTTCCTTGACCTGTCGAGAGTATTGATTGAATTTCAATATTTTCCATTGTCTCAAAATAAAAAAAAAACAGGATGAATTAATTAAAATTATTAACGTTATAGTACAAGGATACTTACGCTACAAATGACGACAGATTATCGTGCACAATTATATATAAAAATCGTATAAAATGTTACTTTGGTAGTTGTTACTATTCTGCTGCTTACCAAAATATTGTAATGCAACACACAAAAAAATTTCACTATAGCTTCTTCGAATAAACTCAACTGTTGAGTATTAAATACTCATTTATTAAGGTACTTTTCACCCAACATACAAAACAATCGTGAATGCTTAATGTTAGGTAAATTTAACTCTACCGTAGGGTTTTTTTTGGCAGCGTGTACATATTGTTTACTTTTGAACTAAGACAAGACCTGACAACTGGCTTCTTATTCTTCCTTCCGAATCATCCTGCTCGTCATTTTCGCCCTGTGAAATAAATACCAACGTATGCTAAGAAAGAAATATTTATTAAATTTAAATTTTTTGATTTGAAAAAAACATGAATAATGTTTGGGTGAATGCATTTTTTTATTATTTATTAATGCTTAAAACAATTAATTGAGCTTTGATGACAAAACATGAAATATCTCATGTTGAACGCGAAATCGAATCCATTGTGGACGTATTACCGGATCTTTTGGAAACTGGAAAAAGTCAAGTTTGAATAGAAATGCTTAGTGTGACCACAGTGTGGAACACAACAGTTCATTCTTCTAGTAAAACTAAACACACTTTCGAGTTTACACGAATTTAACAAATCGTTTTTGGTTACACTTTAATTCACTAAAAAGAAAAACGGCTTGATGCTGATTTTAATCACACAGTGCTGCCACTATAAACATTTATTACAAATGGGATTGAAAAAAAGTGAAACATTCTCTGAAAATATTCATTTTCATTGGTGAGCTAAAATTATACATTTTAATAAACTTGTTTTCTAATTTTCTTTACACTTGGCTCGCGCACCCTGCACAAGTTTTTTTTTCATAATGTGCGGGTAGCAACATCAAAATCAGCCAATCAGAAACTGGTCCATTTTGGAACAAAAGCAGCCCCTCCAGTTGTCAGGTCTTGTCTTAGCTTTTAAATAGAAATATCCAAAAAGGCGTCTCGGCAACGGAAATGAACTTTCGGTAAAACTCTCAACGAGTCGTCTCTTATTAGTGAGGTGAAAATTCGAGTATTTCACAAGAAAGAAAAAATGTTCGGCGGCTCGATGTTGCAACACGGTGAAAAGAAACTCCATTCGACTATCCTCGAGAATTAACTGGCAATTAATCAGGTTCCTCTGGAGTGAGGTGACTTCAACCAAAAGGGTTAATAAGAAAAAGATAACGAAAGCTGCAAAATCTTATTCAGTGAATAAATGGTTAGAAAACCCTGTTCGTTTACAGAAAACAGTCACGAATTCGGTCAGTTAACCTAGGAGTCGAAATAGAAAATACTAACAGCTCGGCTGAAAAGTTCGTATCGTTTCATAGAAACACACATTTTTTTGCCAAAATTCGTTTTTATTATTCAACATAATTGCCATCAGAGGCGATACAGCGATTATAGCGATCTTCCAACTTTTCGATTAAATTTTTGTAGTAAGATTTGTCCTTTGCCTCAAAATAGGAATCAGTTTCAGCGATTACCTCTTCATTGCCTCTAAATTTTTTACCAGCGAGCATTCTCTTGAGGTCTGAGAACAGGAAAAGTCACTGGGGGCCAAATCTGGAGAATACGGTGGATGAGGGAGCAATTCGAAGCCCAATTCGTTCAATTTCCGCATGGTTTTCATCGACTTGTGACACGGTGCATTGTCTTGATGAAACAAAACTGTTTTCTTCTTCAAATGAGGCCGTTTTTTTTGAAATTTCGTCCTTCAAACGCTCTAATAACGCTATATAATAGTCACTGTTGATGGTTTTTCCTTTTTCAAGGTAGTCGATGAAATTTATACCATGCGAAACCCAAAATACAGACGCCATAACCTTACCGGCCGATTGTTGAGTCTTTCCACGCTTTGGGTTCGGTTCATCGCGTGCAGTCCACTCAGCTGACTGTCGATTGGACTCCGGAGTGAAGTGATAGAGCCATGTTTCGTCCATTGTTATATATCGACGAAAAAAATCGGTTTCATTTCGATACAACAGCTCCAAACACTGCTCAGAATCATCAATTCGTTGTTGTTTTTGATCGATTGTGAGCTCGCGCGGCACCCATTTTCCACTAAGCTTTCTCATATCCAAATATTCGTGAATAATATGTCCAACACGTTCCTTTGATATCTTTAGGGTGTCAGCTATCTCGATCAACTTCACTTTACGGTCATTGAAAATCATTTTGTGGATTTTTTTCACGTTTTCATCGGTAACAGCCTCTTTTGGACGTCCACTGCGTTCATCGTCTTCAGTGCTCATATGACCAGTACGAAATTTTGCAAACCACTTACGAATTGTTGCTTCGCCCGGTGCAGAGTCTGAATAACACTCATCAAGCCATTTTTTGGTATCGGCGGCACTTTTTTTCATCAAAAAGTAGTGTTTCATCAACAGACGAAATTCCTTTTTTTCCATTTTTTTTCACAATAACAAAAGTAGCTTCACTCAAAATGCAATATCTCACAAACTAATAATCAGACAGCTGTCAATACTACTAACTAACTGAAAATGGTATGGATTTAATTCTAGTGTATAGTATAAGCATCCAAAAGGAAGCTCAATATGTCGGTCAGATATGCTACTGAGAAGTAGCTGTTGTTAAGTTAACTAGTCAACGTGAAGTGAGATGCAGACTGAGGTCAATTAAAATTTAAAACACAGCAGGAACCTTGCCAAAATAATCCTAAAGTTGGGTCCTATAGTAATGTAAAAGATGCAAAAACTTAGGCGTGAGGGTTAAATTAGAATATGTTGTTTCAAAAGTGTAAAAAATCTTATTTCTATAATCAGAAGCTTAATTCTGAACCCTGGATTTGGGATCTGAGTTCTGGAACTTACTTATGAACCAGGATTATGAACCTCTATTTTGGGACTTAATTCTGAACCTGAGTTCTGAACCTGAGATCGAATATAAAATTCTGGAACTGAGTCATTCTGAACCGGGAATCTGGAACTGCATTCTGAAAATGAATCCTGGATCTGGATTTTAAAACTTAGCTTTGAACTAGGATTTTTGGGCTGAATTCTGAATATGGGAGCCGGAGCTGAATTCTAACAACGTTGTTTTGGATTTGGATTGAGAAACAGATACTGGATTTTTCAATTAAATTCGGTAAATGGATTCTGGAGCTAGATTCTAGAACTGAATTATGGACTAGGATTTTCGACCTGGTTTCTGGACCTTGATAACGGAATTTATTTTCGATCCGGAATCCTGGACCTGGTCTCAGGAAGTTGATTTTGGAACTGAGTTCTGAATCTAGAATCACTGGATTCTGAATCTAGAATCAGGAACTGAATTATGCACCTAGATTTTGAGCCAGATCACCATAATCGAATTCCAGAGTTGAATTATGTACAAAAAAATTTTAATAATTTTACAGATATTGTAATGCTACAACCAATATAATTCATTACTACTTAACATGTTAAATAATACAACATTCCATTCATATATAATCTTATAGGCTCCGAATGTAATTTGCATTCGGCTACTGATAGTCGCTGTATGGATTTGTATGTATCAATTATTCATCAAACAGATATGTGCTTCTGTGGCTCAGTCGTTAACTGGCGTGCTTTGAGATCTAACGTTTCTCGGTTCAAGTCGCGCTGTTGCTATCGATGTTTCGTTTTTTATTTTATTTTATTCGATTACAAACCATGTAAATCACACACGACATGCTCTTAAATATAAATTTGTGTGAGCCACGTGTGTAAATTCTCAAGATTTTTTCGAACTGTTTGGACTAGGACTTTTCATCAGGGCTTGTATTGTGAATCCTCAAACGAACGAAGCAACAAAAAATATCTGCTGTGAACACTTTGCTTGACATAGCTGAATGAGAGACCTATATTAGAGAGATACTGGATGCGTGAGAGTATATGCTACTGAGCAGACCAATTCCCCTTGCCAAGTAAACTGTCTGTGCTCTCAGTCTCAGTTAACACATGAACTAAGCAATCCATGACAATGTAATGAAATGAAGGGTTCGCTCTCGTTAGTATTGTACGAGAAAGAAGACCTTGCCTCACGGTGTGCTACAAGACGCGAAGCAAAGTCATATAGGCAATGTTTACGGTTTATTTTTGAAAAGTAGGTTTACAGAAATCATTTTTAACATAATGTTCGCATTCCAAGACCAAATTTGATCACATTTCGAACATACTTTAAACATTTTATAGCAGAAGTTTTGCATTTGAGCCCAAAACGATCAATTTGTTTCTTGGCAGTTTACACTGTGTATATATCCTAGAAACACTAAAAGCAATGTTCTTTAAATTAATATTCATCGGAACTAAAAGTTATGAAACTAGTTTCCTCATAGGCATCTTCAATAGGAGAACCATTCATCAAATGCTAACCTCATGAAGCATAGGTCTCAGCAAGCGGGCATATTCATGAACTAATGAACGAACGAAGCAGCTCTCCTGGCTTGGGTTGCGCTGTGAATTCTACCTGACATACGAATGTGTGTGAATAGCACAGATGGTGAAACCCTTTCGTTCATATTCGTTGCTTCAATTTGCAAGCCCTGCTTTTCATTACCTTCCTGAACGTGGATTGTAAAAGTGAACTCTGAATCGGAATTATGTGCCTGGACTCTGGAATTTAATTTTGGAACTGAACTATGGAGCTGTATAATGGAAAAGAACTTTTGACTTCAATTCTGGACCTGGATTCTGGATAAAAATTCGGGAACTGATTTATGAATAGGGATTCTACGACTAAATTCAGGAACCGAGTATTGGAATTGGATCAATTCTGAACCTAAATTTTGGATCTGAATTAGGAAACACACTTGTGGAGCTGGCTTCCGGAACTGAATTCTGGACCTGAATACTATTGACAATGGACCTGGATTTTGAAGCTAAATTCTGAGACTTTGATTTCTGGAACTGAATTTTGAAACAGATTTCAGGTATGGATTGTAGAATTGAAACCTGAACCAAGATTTTGAACCCGAATTCGGAACCTATACTAAGCAATCGTATTCCAGAGCTGAATTACGGACAAGGACCAGAATTCTGTAACTGAATTCTGAATCGAAATTTGGAACCTGATATCAGGAATCAAATTCTTGAAGCTGGATTCAAAAACTTCAATCTGAACCTGGATTCTGGAGCTGAATTCGGGATCAGATGTTTGGATTCTGAAAGCGAATTCTGAAACTGAATTTTGGACCATGATTTTGACCTTCGATTCTGCAACTAAATTCTAGAACAAAATCATAGAGCTGGATTCTGAACATGAGCTGTGGAACTGGATATTTAATTATTTCAACGATTAGTGTTTTAGTCTTTTAGTCGTAAAGTTGTCTTTAGCTAGTTTTAAATATGATCAGTATCTAATCTGCGGCAACATATTCGCGGTTTTTATTACATAATTGCATTCGCATGTCGATTTTCCAATCTGTTTTTCCCGTTAGATGCTGATCATACTCTTTTTGCTCGACTTCAATTTATCTTCCTAGACCTGGATTATGGAAGAGCATTACTGACCAGGCTTTTGAGCCTGAACTCTGGGACTGGATTCTCGAACTGAGTTCTACACCAAAGCTAGATTCAGGAATTAAATTTGGACCTGGATTTCGAAATTGAATGAAGGACTTGGAATTCGGGCCTGGATATTGAAAATAAACTTGATGATGGAACTGAATTTTGAATCCATATACTAGACCTGGTTCTAGGAAGTGAATTTTTGGAACCTAGATTTTAGAAATGGATCATGGATTTTGCACCGTGATGATGAAACTGAATTTTGAACCGAAATCTTGGATCTGGTTTCAGAAAGTGAATTTTGGAACTGAATCATGGACCTAGACTATGATACTGAATTGAGAAACTGCCTTCTGATATCGATTTCTACACCTGGATTTTGAACCTGTGTTCTGAACGTCGGCTCTTTAACCGGATACCAGAGCTGAATTATAAACAGGGATTCTGGACCGGAATTTTGCACCTGAGTTCGGGAGCTGATTTATGAACCTAGGTTTTGGGCTTGAATTCTGCATATATATTCGAGAGTTTTCTGATGAAGCTGGATTCAAAAAGGCGGCGTTGAGCTGGATTCTGAAGCATTGTTTTGGACCTAGACTCTGTAACTGCATTACGGACGAGCATTTTGATCCTGAACATTGAAATCGAATTCTAAATTGAAACTGGATTCACGAATTGAATTTGTAACCTGAACTCTGGAACAGAATTCTAGAACTGAATAAAAATATTGGATTCTGGATCTGGATTCTGAAACTTGTTGGTAGAACGGAATTTTGAACTGGAATCCTTGACCTTGCATCGGGAAGTCATTTTTAAAACTGAATCATGGATCTGAATTCCAGACATGATCCTGAATTCAGAACCTTGACTCCGTAACAAAATTCCAAAGATGAATTATGGACAAAAATTTTGAACGAGAATTCTGGATCTGGATTCCTAAATTGAACTCTGAATCGAAATTATGCGCCTGAGTTAAAGATGTGGAGCTGGAATCTGATGCTGAATTATAAATCGGAGCTCTGGACATGGTTTATCTATTCTGGAACTGAATCATGGACCAGAATATTTAACCAGGGCCCTGGAACGGAGTTCTGAACCATCATATTGAACCGGATTTCTGTAATTGAATAGTGGACCTACGTTTACGTTTTTACTAGTATTTTAGATCTGAAATCTGAAGCTGGATTCTACAATTGATTTCTTTGCGACCGAAATGAAATACTTATGCACTATCTAAAGCGTTTTACTAAGTTATTTTATTTTTAGAAGAACTGTAATAAAACTTTATCGCCTTCTGATTCCGATTCAAGAGCCAACTCGATTCAAGGGGGGAACTTTCAATTTATCATAAACGCTTGAACCTTTCGTACCCTGGAAATCAAACCACGACCCGGTCGACCACGCAATTTGCCGTAAGTCCCGTACGGCCGGGTGATCTTTGGTGATGTAAGTACACCAAAAATTGACCTCCACCAGAATTGATTCACCTTTGCCTTTGTCTGCCTGTGGGGTCGAGTTGAGAAATTGGGATCCCTTTCTCGCGTCTCATCCCGACGAAGACCCCGAGAGAAAAAAAAACGAAGACCCCGGCTATTGCTGCGGTGGTCCACGGTTGGCCACCCCGATCATTTACCCATCGCTAAAGTGAGTAATTATCTTGTTAAGATTGGAGTTTGTTTTATTTTTCCGCCTCATTCGTCTTCGATATTTTTCAATCCAGCGGGCATCGTGGCACTGGCACGGCTCCACGAAGAACACGGAGCGAGGGAAAAAAGCCACCCAGGATGCATTTTGTATCGTACCAAAAAGTGCATCCGTATTGCATCAACTTCTCCGACTGACTGTTGTTTGCTGGCTGCGGAGACGAAACAAACAAACAAAAAAAAAACGGAGATCCCAACCGGCCAAATGGAGCTTAATTTTTCGCATACT
The DNA here is from genome assembly GCF_030247185.1 of Malaya genurostris. Classification (NCBI taxonomy): domain Eukaryota; kingdom Metazoa; phylum Arthropoda; class Insecta; order Diptera; family Culicidae; genus Malaya; species Malaya genurostris. The sequence continues at coordinate 124,680,197 of NC_080570.1, forward strand.
TACGGGGTTCGTTGCCTGTTGGAATTGGCAGTCCCAGTCCCAGTCCCGCCAGATCCGTAACGTAAAACAAACAACAATTCCCGGCAGTGCAGCGGAGTGTGATTAGAGCATGAAATTGCACCCATAACCAACCCGTCCTGCTTCGCGGAATCCCCCCCTCGATAATTCGCATTCGACTCGGCGAGCGGCGGCCGATATTCCCATTTGATTCGTTCCACCACTTGTCCTGTCGCTTCGAGCCATTTACACGAGAAAAATGTCTGCGAGTTTGATTCTTTTACCGGGGAGGAAGCGATTTTCGGGATCGGCGAAGCCTTTTCATGTTAGTGTGCACTCCGCGGTCGGCAGAGGGCTTCCTGGCGGGGCACACTGGGCACGGTCTCGGTTCCGAGGGCGAAAAAATGGGTCAACTTGGACCCCCAAGATTTACTGCTTTAGTGAAATAAACTTCGGTACTTGAGATATCGGATCGGATCGGAAAAAATCGGAATTGATGAGTTTGAGGTTATCGACGTTTGACCCGCCGTGCATGGCGCGGATCCTGTTTTTCCTACCTAGCGAACGAAAAATTACCGAATCAGCAGAAAGCAACCAAAAAAAAATTGCAAATAATTTGAGCCGAATACTTGACCACCCATAAATTTAATTGGAATCGGAGCTAATTGAGTACGCACCGGTAATTTAATCTGATCCGGTTCGGGGCCATCCCCGCCGAGAGAGAGAGCGCGTTTCGGACTTTTGCCCGAGTGACCTCACGGGGCTCATTAGGCAGCGGAACCCAGCTGGGCTGGGAGGCGATTTTGTCACCGTCCGTCGCCGGAATTTGGGTGCATTATCGCCCTCCAATCGTGTGCCACCAGTCGGCCCTGGTTGCCCGTAAATATTTGCACATTAATCGCTCAGTAGGACCTCACGGTTATTCCTGGCACTTTTGGCAGCACTTTATTTGTTTTTTTTTTTTTTTTTGGTTCACTGGATATGAGGTCGGTCCAAGTCGGTGGATCGGGGGAAAACGATCTTGATCGCCGAAGTCGTGTCCCCGGTGTTCGCGGTGTCGTGCACGTCGTCGGGTTCAGCGGTTCGGGCAGAGGTATAGTAATTAAATAGTTATTACATATACTTTATTAATTTTATTAATACACGCTTCTGGGCTTAGCTCGTGATGTGGTTCTCAGGTAGCGCTTTGTGACGAAATTTTTGCTGCATTCATTAGCGGTTGCGGCCATTGTTCTCCGGCCGGAGAGCGTGTTTGGAAGTCACGTTTACAACAAATAAAAATGTGATTAGGATTTCGTAATGGTTCGTTTTGACTATCGTTGCCACTGTTGCATAATATGCAATACACCAAAAGATGTATGTTCAGATCTCCGTCAAAGGTCATTCGAAAATAACATGGAATCTTGAGGATACTAAGCTTTAACTGTGCACTAAGAGAATAGGGAGGTTTTAGTTAGGGGTCGATAAACTTACTATCTGTTGGTGTAAAGTTAGGTTCACATAACTTATCGAAAAATCAAAATGAAAAGTGATAGTAACATACAGGTGTGGCAAGTGTGTGTTTAGTGGTGGGAATGCTATTTATTGAATAGTGTCGATTCGCAAAAACTGAAAACGCTCAAGCGGCGGAAACTGTGAATTTGCCGCCCCAAAATTCAAAGATGTTAACCTGTTAACCGATCGAAGCGCCGCACATTGATGCCAAGGTGGCAGAAATCCAAAAATGAAATTTTTTTTTTCCAGCACTGTATTAATTTTTTTTTAATTCTCAGTTAAATGAAGAATTACAGCTTGAAGCATAAAAATTTTTTATTAAGAAATAATCTCTCTATATCCTTTCAACGATAGGGTGTTGTAAACTTTCTTTTCATCTTTCCATACAAAATATATGGCGCAATGATGGTAGGAAAGGGTTGCCACTGTTTAAAAGTATTTGATTTTATAGCATTTTTTCTCTACTTTTCAAAAACCACTATGCAATCCTGCACACCTCTGCACCTTAAAGGTTATTTTGAATTGTTTGCGGGGTCGACAATAAAAATGGCAACCGTATGGAACAATAACTGATAAAAAATTGAGGCTGGGCAGAACTTTTCATTACATCGATTACAAAAAAAGCTATTACAACTTTTGAAACATGGCGTCTTGCATTGTCATGAATCAAAATTACTATGCCATGAAGATCTTCATATTGCGTCCGCTTTTCATGCAATGCTCTATCCAAACGCAGCAAGTGTAATATGTATATGGAACCAGTGATGGTATCGCCTAATTTGAGTAGCTCATAATAAATAGCGCCCAGTTGATCCCACCACATGCACTTTTTCTATTGTTCGGAACTTTCTTGTAGTCCATAAAAAAATACTTAATTTTGAACCACAAAAACCACTTTATGCATGTTCGCTCAGTGTCATTTTTTTCGTCATTTTTCATTTTACATAGTTTAATAAGATACTTTAACATAATAAAAACTTGTATTTTGTACTTGTGTTTGTGTTCTTTCATAAGTCGAATAAATTAAAAAATACAAAATTCAGAGCATTTTCCAAGTATTAATATTTTTTTGAAAAACAGAAACAAAACTTTTTTGATTGTTACTCTCCCATCTTTACCCATAGTGCAATAAACTTCATCAGTTGTAGGTTACAACATACACTGAGCGAAATAAAAATAGCCCCACCCTACACAAAAGTCGGTTCTGATAAATTTTGACAGATTTTTGTTATGATGTTTGTTGATTAGTAATTGCGTCAAGCTGAAGGTATAGTTTCTCTCTAATAGTGACGAAAGCAGATTTTGTTGTTGTAATATAGCAGTCATGGGTCGATCTACCCGATCAGATGGTAATAACAGAATTATAACAACTGTAGTAATTTATTTCAGAAATATTTTGTAACAAATTTTGAAATATTTTTGGCTAGTAATCTGGTAAAATACCAAAAATCATATCAAAAAAGACTAGCCGGAACAAAATCGTAGCAGATTTTGAAACGTTCGTATCACAATTATTATTGAATTTGATATAACTACAGAAGTCCGAAAGCAGAAATTTATAACAATAGTTGTAATAAATTAGATAGTAAATTTAACACAGAAAAACTATATCACAGTCTACTGTTAGCATCGTTTTAACCCAAAATTGTTGAATAATTTTTTTATTAAATGAATAATTTATTTAGTGATCTGGTTTCTTCTTTTAGTTTTTTGGAATTCTGATCTTTATATTTCGATATAAAGCAACGGAAAAACTCATTTTTTCAATTAATGAACTTCATCATGAGTCTTGCAAATGAAAATAAAACATCATAACTGATTTTGTTATTATATAGTTACCATAAGTTTAAACTTTTAACTGTTTTCATTTGTTAAATATCTCAAAATAACACAAATTGTTATACATATCAACTGTTGATATACTTGTGTTATAATTTTGTTATGTGCATCTGATCGGGTAAGCATCTAATGCTGGAAGAAAAAATAAAAATTAGGGCATACCACGACGCAGGGCTCTCCAATACAGAAATTGGCCGAAAGCTTTTTCGATCATACATCGGTAGATTTTTGAAAAGAGATGAGAAACCTGATTGTATCGAGAAACGTGGGAGGAAAAGTAAGCTTTCGGAGAAGGACAAGAGAAGAATTTTTAGAATTGCAATGAATCAGAAAAGAACAGCATCCCAAATACGTGCAGAGATGGACCTACCAGTAACAACAAGACGAGTTCAACAAGTTTTGTCGGGCAACGAAAACCTGGATTGGTGTAAAAGACTGGTAAAACCTAACCTAACAAAGAAGCATAAGTTACACCGTTTCAATTTCGCAAAGAAATACATTACCTGGACTGATGAATGGAAAAACGTACTCTTTTCTGATGAAAAGAAGTTTAACCTGAATGGACCAGATGGCTGGCAATACTATTGGCATGATTTGCGCAAAGATCCTATTGTTAAAATGAGTCGAAATTTCGGAGGCGGTACGCTAATGGTTTGGGGAGCATTTTCATTTCGTGGAAAACTTCCGTTGGCGTGGATTTCTACTAAAGTAAAGTCAGAGGACTACATAGCGATGTTGGAGATAAGCTTGATTGAACACGGTGAGTCCTTGATGGGTCCGGATTACATTTATCAACAAGATAATGCTGCAATCCATAGTTCAAAATTGACTAAAGAGTGGTTTAATGTCAAAAGCATAGAAATTATGGAAAGGCCAGCTTGTTCTCCGGATCTAAATCCTATCGAAAACTTGTGGTCTATCCTCGCTCGTCGCGTTTACGAAAACGGGAAACAGTTTGACAACGTAAACACTCTAAAAAATCGAGTTCGCGAATGTTGGAAGGATATTCTTGAAAATCTGGTATTGTCAATGAATTCACGTTTAATTGAAGTTATTCGAAATAATGGTTCAAACACACATTACTAAGTTGTTTTACAATGTAGAATTAGGTTATTTTGTGGAAAATAAACTCGTAATCCGGTAAATGAATAACTGGTGCTATTTGTATTTCGCACATTTTTTCATGAACTGGTCGGATAAAATGCAAATAGTCCATATAATAAACATTCTCACATACATACAAGATGTCAAGAGAGTTGTTTGACTATTCTATATACAAATTGTTGTTTCTACGATTAAGCAAAGACATCATATTAACAAGATATCCAGCTCTCACATTTCCCGAACAAATCATTGGCAACATCCTTTTTTGCGAGCATGTCGCCCTCAGGTGAGTCCGCATCGAATCTCATACGTAGAAGTAGGGGAGAGAAATGTCAAATTCGTGCGCACCAAAATAGCAGGGCTGCGCACCCATACAATTGACATGATATGTTGAATGTGATGCCGTGCGATGGCGTTGCTGAACTGAAGATTAATTTCGCACCATGCTGACAGGGTCTGGTTTAAGTCTAGCAAAGTTTTGCGATGAAACAGGGTGGTGCTATTTTTATTTCGCTCAGTGTATCAGAAAATAAAAACATTAAGATAAGTTCTTCTGGAGATAAGTGATATTTTCAAGATATAAGGAAAAAGTTTGTTTTCTAAGTGTATACATTTTCCACACAGGTTTAATCATTATTTGAAACATTACTGACAGCTCCTAATCAATCACGAAACAAATAAAAATACACACTTTAATTTATTAAAAAATCGTCATTTTCCGGTCCGTAGCGAACGGAGCATCATGTCACTTTTAGGTGGATCGAATATTTTTTTATACATTATCAAGATGGAAATATATTCAGAGACCTCAAATTATTTATAAAAAATCATCTAGCTGACGTTTTTCGACGTATTTATGGTTTTTGCCAACTTTTGTATGGAGAGGCATCACTATGCACCGTCTGCATGTCATTGTCGGTATTGTCAGATTTCCATGGAATGTGTGAAAGTTTACAAGTCGATCGTGTCATTCAGACTGAAGGTCTAGGGTTTGTTCTACAAAGGGCCCAAATCGCGAGTGTTTTTCTTTTATTCTTTCAGTGTTTCATCTCGCGTTGTTGACAACAGAAAGAAGAAAAGGGATACTGGTGAGATCGTTCCTTGAAGACATTTTATATTTTTCTTACTTATTATATTTCTCCTGAGTATCGAAAATCTGGTTTTGTTGAGATCATATTGTTTACAAAATCATATCCGGATCTTTTTCCCTCCCTACTAACCAATCTCCTATCCCGTGATGTTCGTGGAGATACAGTGGTACCCGTGGTCTCTAGAAAGAACGAGTATCGGACTAACATTCCTTTCTTTCCCTCAGTAGCACAGCCTTTGGTCGTAGCCAGCGTCGTTATTGATCATTTAATAAAACGTTAGGAGTGAGTGAGTATGTACAGTGAAGATGTTTTGCTTCTCCCAAGCTTCATTTTATTGGTTCATTGTACATTTCCACTCATTCAGTCAATCACGAAGTGCAACTACGGGCAATCTACTTCAACTCAGCTCAGCTCAGATCAGCTCACAGCTGCAAATCGCTTACTTAATCAACAATTTCTATCAAATGAAAGAACTCAAGATTAGTCCACAATCATCTGTTCAATCAGCAGACCGCAACTTGTTTCGTTCAAGTTTAGACATTCGATATAATAACAAAAGTGCTTTGCGAATAACATTAGCTTTACATTTGCTTAGCAGTTTATATTGAACCACTGCGTCTAGTTAGCTTAGTTCAACAGAAATTGCTAACTAACTGATGATTCAAAAACAAAACGTAAAAACCCTTCTTAACCCACCTAGTGGTGTGATAATGCCTTTTTCTTCTTTCATAACAGTCTCATGAAAATATGTTTCATACTTTTATTAAATAATTTTGGATACTAATTTTGTCACTAATTGATTCAGATTGATTCGAGTAGTTCACAAAAGCATGCTTAAGCGATGATGTCATGATTTTGCCTTTCTCTATAGAAAGGTATTAGAATTGCTGGAAAAACCGACTTTCGAACGGAGCCTCGGAGACCCATAGTGTTATATACCATTCGACTCAGTTCGACGAGATCGGAAAATGTCTGTGTGTGTGTGTGTGTGTGTGTGTGTGTGTGTGTGTGTGTGTGTGTGTGTGTGTGTGTGTGTGTGTGTGTGTGTGTGTGTGTGTGTATGTGTGTGTGCACTTTTAGAAGATATTTGAACGCGCTCAATTTTCTCAGAGATGGCTGAACCGATTTTAACAAACTTGGGCTCGTTTGAAAGGTACTATCGGGCCATTGATCAACTTCGAAGATCAAATGGCTGTGATTTTTGGTTCCGGAGATATGATTGTATAAGTGACGTAACCGACAAAAAGCGTTGTATTTGAACGCGCTCAATTTTCTCAGAGATGGCTGATCCGATTTTAACAAACTTGGGCTCGTTTGAAAGCTACTGTCGTGCCATTGATCAAGTTCGAAGATCAAATGGTTGTGACTTTTGGTTCCAGATATATAATTGTATAAGTGACGTAACCGACAAAACACGTTGATTTTTACCGCTCTTATATATAAGGGTGCCAAAATTTTGGGATCACCTCTATTTTCGTTAAGCTCTAGTGCTCAAAAGTTTAAGCACCTCGAAAAATGTCTTCATGCAAAATTTGAGCTAAATCAGACATGCGTAAGGGGTGCTGCCCGGTGGTAAAGGTTTGACAATTTTCGATCTTGAAAAAGCACCATAGGGGGGAGTACATGAAATTTCCAAAATCGAAAATTTTTTTTGTTGCCGAAACTCTTAAAACTGCATGAAACATCGAAATTTAGTGTCATCTCAAAAAAATTTTTTTTTGAAAAAATCAACTTTCTGGGACTTATATTTTCTAAGTCCCAAAAAGTCGATTTTTCCAAAAAAAATTTTTCGAGATGACACTAAATCTCGACGTTTCATGCAATTCTAAGCCTTTTGGCATTAAATATTTTTTTTCGATTTCGAAAATTTCATGTATTCCCCCCTATGGTGATTTTTCAAGATATATGAAAATTCCACTAAGTAGACTAAGAAGGGTTTTTTTTAGATTAGCATAACTGATTACAAATAGGCAACGCAAATGTCAAGCACTGGTTTGGAAAAATGATGCTGACAGTGTGACATAAACACTGAAGCATGCTTTTGTGAACTACTCGAATCAATCTGAATCAATTGGTGTCAAAGTTAATATCCAAAATTATTTAATAAAAGTATGGAACATATTTTCATGAGACTGTTATGAAAGAAGAGAAAGGCATTATCACACCACTAAGTGGATCAAGAAGGGTTTTTCAAACTAGTGCTTGACATTTGCGTTGCCTATTTGGATGAGAACAGTGATGCTAATCTAAAATACGTCACTTATACAATCATATCTCCGGAAACAAAAGTCAGCGTCAGTTTGAGCGCGTTCAAATACAACGCTTTTTGTCGGTTACGTCACTTATACAATCATATCTCCGGAACCAAAAGTCACAGCCATTTGATCTTCGAACTTGATCAATGGTCCGACAGTTGCTCTCAAACGAGTCCAAGTTTGTTAAAATCGGTTCAGCCATCTCTGAGAAAATTGAGCGCGTTCAAATATCTTCGAAAAGTGCACACATACACACACAGACATTTTTCGATCTCGACGAACTGAGTCGAATGGTATATAACACCATGGGTCTCCGAGGCTCCGTTCGAAAGTCGGTTTTTCCAGCAATTCTAATACCTTTCTATAGAGAAAGGCAAAACAAATCACGGGACGGGTTTTAGCGTGATGGGTTAGTCGATGTCTTTCACGCAGCGCACCTGGGTTCGATCCTCAACCCGGCACAGAGGGTCAGAAAGCTTTTCTGGCTCGAAGAGGTGAATGGCCTTTAGGTTAAAACCTCTATAATTAAGGGCTGAGGCCAGTAGGTCACGTAAAACCACGTGGCTCGCTGTGCGTATTACATTTCTCTCCATGCTCTCTCGCAAAAGTGCAAAATGACTCTCGATGTGGCCGGGTTGCCAAGAAAGTTTTGATATTTTCGGTTGCATGGTTGACTACATCACATAAAATCCAAGAAAGCTACCGTTTGTTTGGCAGCCTTGCTGAGCCGATTTTATTTCTCTCTCATGTTTCGTTACGTTACCAGGGAACTAAGATGGCGCCGCCATAGAAATCGACTTACCTTCACAAAAATAACATTCACTTCATTTTTATCGCAACAACACCTGTGTTTTCATGAACTAATCGCATCTAAATAAAATTATCTGGACATTGTCAGGATAGATTATTGATCCATGCTTTTGAAGGCGAGATGTTCAATGAACAAGTTGAAAGACTGCGTTTTCAGCTATGCAATTCTTCCTTCAGAAAAAAGACTTTCCCGACCGCTAATGTCAATGAATCATTCTGAAATTTTCACAGAATAATCTAACTAATTTTCTAAGATTGTCAGTTGGTTTTTTTTTATATTCGTCACCGTTCACTGGCCTCAGCCCTTAAAACAAAAAAGAGCAAATGATTAAAGTTCCCTAACACTTTGGAATCAATCAACGCAAAAGAAACTTTTCCCGTACTTGAGTTCTGAAATCGAATCTCGGAACTGAATTCGGGACCTCGTTTCGGGACCTGAATTCTGGAACTGGATTCTATTTTAAAATTACAAATTTAATTTAATTTTAGTTAAAAATCTAGGTTACAAAATTCAGGTTCAGAAATCAATTTCAGAACTCAATTCCTGACTTCTGGTTCTGGATTCTGAATTGTAGTTCTGAAACTGTTTTTTATTGAATCCTGAAATTGAATTCTGGACCTTGATTCCGGATCTAAATTTTAGAACTGAGTTCCGGATATGGAACTGAAATCTGCAACTGAATTTTTAATCTGAATGACGGATCAGAATATTGTTCCCAGATTCTGGTGCTGTTTTCTATTCCAAAAGTTAGTTCCAGAATATAGGTCCAGTATTTTATTACCGATTTCAGGTTCAAAATTCAGTTCAAAAATCTCCAATAATCCAGGTCCAATGAACTGAAATCTCCACCTAGAATCGGGAACAAGAAGGAATCAGAGCATAATGGCTCAGATGGCACGTTCCCCACGTTTATCGAAGATTTGTGCCTTTCGAACTGAGTTCGGTAATTTGTTTTACCTTTTTACCTTTATTTATATATATATATATATATATATATATATATATATATATATATATATATATATATATATATATATATATATATATATATATATATATATATATATATATATATATATATATATATATATATATATATATATATATATATATATATATATCCGCTCAAACTTTAGAAAATTTTTCCGAGGCCCGGAGGGTCAGCTCGACGAACTGAATAAATGTCCGTGTGTGTGTGTGTGTGTGTGTGTGTGTGTGTGTGTGTGTGTGTGTGTGTGTGTGTGTGTGTGTGTGTGTGTGTGTGTGTGTGTGTGTGTGTCTGTATGTTTGTTGTCAACTAAGAGGTCGAGATCTCAGAGATGGCTGGACCGATTTTGATCAAACTAGTCGCAAATGAAAGGTCTTTCCGTCACCCAGAACGCTATTGAATGGTTTTGAGATCGGATGTTTACTTTTTGAGTTATACGAAATTTTATGTCAAAATTTTCAGTTTTTTGACAGTATCTGTCACACTTGACATTGGTTCCGCACGGTAATAGCAATCCAACAAGCATTAGATTAATAAAATCCGTCCTCTTTAAACGGAGATATCGACATTTTTGTGTAAGCAACTTTTCCCCCTATTCCAGCAGTAGGAGTTTTGTGCATTGTATGACAAAGCAATGCTTGGGAGCAACGTGAAACACGATTTTTTTATACTTTTACATACAATTGTTTCTAAGAACCAAAAGGATTGTGTACAGCATCCTTTTTCGTGACAATTTGCCCGATTTTAGCACGGTTCGTTTTTGGCAACATAATCGTTCGAATATAGCATATGTAAACCAGGGCTGACATTATGCATCTCGAATCGAGTTTCTCGAAACAATTATTTTCGAAGTCGATTCGACTGAACTGTGGCATTACTTATCGCTTTTGACCGCTTGATCAAGACCCTAAGAAGGTGGTACTAGATTTCGACTAGCGCTGTTCTAACTGTCAAATAAAAATAAACAAACCCAGCTATTGCAATCACGAAAAAATTGAAACTGGATATTTTTGATTACATTTATTTTGTTCAAGAACTGAAAAGAAGAAAAATGCAATGCGAAATTTCTTTTTGGAACAATTTGACCACATTTCTGTAATTGAAATCAATTGAGACGCCGATGTTTGTACACAATCTAAAGATAAACTTTTGAAATTATAGTTGCTTTGTTAAAAGTCAAATACAATTTACGTCGTCTATATAAGTAGTTTTAATCAAAGGCTTTTAGGTTCTGCAGCTTTCGTTGTAACAGTTCGGCTGAAAAGTTCGTATCGTTTAATAGAAACACACATTTTTTTGCCAAAATTCGTTTTTATTATTCAACATAATTGCCATCAGAGGCGATACAGCGATTATAGCGATCTTCCAACTTTTCGATACCATTTTTGTAGTACGATTTGTCCTTTGCCTCAAAATAGGCCTCAGTCTCAGCGATTACCTCTTCATTGCTTTTAAATTTTTTTACTCGCGAGCATTCTCTTGAGGTCTGAGAACAGGAAAAGGTCACTGGGGGCCAAATCTGGAGAATACGGTGAATGAGGAAGCAATTCGAAGCCCAATTCGTTCAATTTCAGCATGGTTTTCATCGACTTGTGACACGGTGCATTGTTTTGATGAAACAAAACTTTTTTCTTCTTCAAATGAGGCCGTTTTTGAAATTTCGTCCTTCAAACGCTCTAATAACGCTATATAATAGTCCCTGTTGATGGTTTTTCCCTTTTCAAGGTAGTCGATGAAAATTATTACATGCGAATCCCAAAATACAGACGCCATAACCTTACCTACCGATTGTTGAGTCTTTCCACGCTTTGGGTTCGGTTTATCGCGTGCAGTCCACTCAGCTGACTGTCGATTGGACTCCGGAGTGAAGTGATGGAGCCATGTTTCGTCCATTGTTATATATCGACGAAAGATCGGTTTCATTTCGATATAACAGCTCCAAACACTGCTCAGAATCATCAATTCGTTGTTGTTTTTGATCGATTGTGAGCTCACGCGGCACCCATTTTGCACAAAGCTTTCTCATATCCAAATATTCGTGAATAATATGTCCAACACGTTCCTTTGATATCTTTAGGGTGTCAGCTATCTCGATCAACTTCACTTTACGGTCATTGAAAATCATTTTGTGGATTTTTTTCACGTTTTCATCGGCAACAACCTCTTTTGGACGTCCACTGCGTTCATCGTCTTCGGTGCTCATATGACCAGTACGAAATTTTGCAAACCACTTACGAATTGTTGCTTCGCCCGGTGCAATTTTATAGGTGACTTAATCCGTCATACGATGTAATTCATAAAGACCTATATTGTCAAATGACGGAAAATTTTATTTGCAATGGCTTAATGTTAGATGAGCTTGAATTTTACTGGCTTCGACTGTAACTTGCGTTCCGCTAGCAGGTGCGACTGTATGAATTTAAATGCACCTTTTACCAGCCAAGCAGATGCGTGCTTCTGTGGCTCAGTCGATTAACAGACGTATGTGCGATCCAATGATACTTGGTTCAAGTCGCGGCGGTTGCTGCTATCAGTATTCTGTTTTTTTTTATTTCAATGAATTTCATGTCATGGAGTTTTAGACACAATATTAAATGTTCTTTCACGTAAATTTGCGTGAGCTGCGACGCTCCATTTATGTACATCTAATAAGATGTAAAATCACAGGATTTTTTTTAAGTGTGTACACCCTAAGAAAAGTTTACATCTTTATAGATGTACATAAATGGAGCGTCGCGATTCACTTACATTTACGATTCAAAACATGTAAAGATAAGTCATATCAGTGACTTCACAGTTAATGTAGCTTAAGCTTACATCGATATAGACGCGAAGTTTATTTTAACATGTTAGTAGATGTAATATTGTGTCATCACCGAAGAAATTATGGCATGTTTGAATTTACGTCAAGCGTAAATTTCATTTTTTCTAAGAGTGTAGCTACCCAAGTAGCAATCCGCAACTAGTTCTGATACGACAAAGTCCAAACTATGTTGCAACAAGAGCACGAATATGTTTTTTATGTTATACTGGTTAAAACATGATGACAGCAATGTTTCATCATAACATAACTAGTTACGAAATAGTTATTTAGGTTTACAATAATAACATCTGTGTGTCATATTGAATTAAATATAATTTATAAGCTATCGTTACTTAATCCAAACATATCGTTAATCACAACAATGCTTCTAGCTACTAGTTGAAAATAAGTTTATTTGACTTCAATAGTAGCAACCCGTAACTAGTTTTGATATCACTTAACCCAACTGTGTTGCAACAAGAGCACGAACATGTTTTTTTATGTTATACTGGTTAAAACAAGGTGACAGCAGTGTTTCTTTATAACGTAAACATTGAACTAACTATCATTTGTAAGTTATCGTTACTTGATTCTAACATATCTTTAATCACAGCTATGCTTTTAGCTACTAGTTGAAAAAGGTTTATTTTCCGTTGGGAAACCATTATAAATACGTAAGCGTATATGTAAATCGTTACTGTGAATTGATGTAGTAATAACTTAGATATTATTAGATTATAACATATAATTTCTTCATTGATTCAGATAGTTATCGGTAGGTTTTCCCAACGTTATGATAACGAAAATGTAAACAAAACAACCTTTGTTGGCTTGAATATGACGAACACAATATGGAGTCTCAAGAAGTGTATAAAACATAAATAAAACCACGATATTACTTGTTTCAAAACTACTTTTTGCTGAAAATAGTGAAAGGCAGAATAGTCAATTTTGTTCTATGCACTGTCATAAACACGAAGAAAATAATATAGGGATTGAACATCGATTGTGATAATATTATAATTCTCATGATATATGAATTTAAAATGATGAGAAATCACTCTACTTGGAATAATTTTGAGTATTCTGAACAAAGGGTTATTTTGCTGTTTATTTTTTATATCTTTATAAACAGATTTTAATTGAAGGCGCATAAAAAACAGTTAAGTAAAATTTAATTCCGCTCGACAGTTTCAAAATCGTTGTGAAATTTGTACCTTGTATAAAGTTTGTGATTTAAAGTACTCTTCTGCTTTTTTATTGATGATAGAAAAGTGTTCTGTATTCATTCAATGTTTATAATGTCGATGGTGACTAAGTTTCAACTAGTTTACTTGAAAACAAGTTATTTTCAAGTTATGAAAAGATAAGTTCTTTCAGTATGACATTACAACGTAACGACAACTTATTCTTAGCCGACCTAACAACTAATAGAAACTGCGCTTTTTAAGTCATGCAAGTGGTTAGATGTTAGTCTAGTCACAAACAAGCTAGCGTAACAAAAATTGTTACTTGGGTATGAAACCTAACAAATAAAAAACATTATTCAACATTATTGAAAATTCGGATCAAACTTTATATTGTTTGTACACATACAAATTTTATTTGAATGAGACTACCTGTGCAAGCTGATAAATGTGATCAATTTCGATCAAAATTTATCAAATAATTTTTAAATCCAACCATTAAAACTAAGAGTTTTCCAGATGTGTAAATAATACGCAATTTCAATTCTCCGAAATTCATATTTCATTTTAAGATTATTGATTAATTGATTAATATAAACCGAACATAGCGCAGAAAATCACAACACATTATAAGTTATTCAGATAAGACTGATAAAGTCTAAATTAAATTAAGAAATTAAAAAATCCCATTTTTCTTCGCTTTTTCCCACTATCCGTTTGAGTAACGTTTTCCGTCCACCGGTTCCAGAAGATTTATTACAAACCACAGTTACTGGACATAGTTTAGTTTCGACTTACTCTTGTTATTTTTTTAAATGCCACGCATTTTTAAATTGATATGATTTTTAAACAATATGCCAAACGTACAAAATATATCAAATCAACATATATAACGATGCATTAGAATGAAGATTTTCAACGCTAATCTATATATATATATATATATATATATATATATATATATATATATATATATATATATATATATATATATATATATATATATATATATATATATATATATATATATATATATATATATATATATATATATATATATATATATATATGTATATGTATATATATATATATATATATATATATATATATATATATATATATATATATATATATATATATATATATATATATATATATATATATATATATATATATAAATGGATGTAAGTTTGTATGTTTGTAACGCGATAACTTCGGAACTACTGAACGGATTGCCACCAAACTTGGCACAGGTACTTCTTGTATTTCAGAGATGGTTTAGGGAGTATATTTATATGGGAGGGAGCGTAGCAAGTGTCATAAACAAGGGGGGGTCATGGAAAAATTCATATAACTTGACAAGAATCGATACGTTTTGAAGACCGTAGAACCAGTTTGCATACCTTAGATATGACTATATGGGGGGTGGATGTAGCAAATGCCTTTAAATGGGGGGGTGTAATGTTTAAAACGGCATAATTCCGAAACTAACGAACGGATTGCCACCAAGCTTGGCACAGATACTTCTTGCTCTTCTGAGATGGTCATAAGCGTATTTCTATGGGGGGAGAGAGCGTAGTAAGTGTCATAACCAAGGAGGGGTTATGAAAAAATTCATATAACTTGATGAAAACCGATATTTTTTGAAGATCTTAGAAACATTTTGCATACCATAGATATAATTTAATGGGGGATGGATGCAGCAAGTGCCTTGTGCAATGTTTCTAACGGCATAACTCCGGAACTGTTGCACGAATTGCTATAAATTTGGTACAGTTATTTCTTGCTGTTCAGAAATAGTCATAAAGCTTTTTTTTTTATAGGGGAGGAAGCGTAGCAAGTATCATTAACAGGAGGGGCCAAGAAAAAAAATTCATAAAATTGACAAGAATCGATAATTTTTGAAGATCATGCAAACATTTTCCATACCTTAGATATGATAGATATGGGGAGTGAATGTAGCAAGTGCATTTAAAAAGGGGGATGTAACGGTATCACTCCGACACTACTGAACGGATTGCTATCACACTTGGCATAGCTGCTTTTTGCTCGTCAGAGATAGTTGTAAGGGTATTTTTATGGGGGAGAGAGCGTAGAAACTAGGACATTTTCAGGGAGGAAAGTGTGTAGGAAGTGTCCTTAACACGGGGGGAGAGGATCAATGGCGAAATTTGAATAGAATCGACATTTAGACTAGAAGCAAGGGTTTTTGAAAATAAATATTAATCTCCCATTTTTTATAAAACAGGAGAGTGGCAAAAATTTCAAGGTCGTATTTTGCTTTGAATAATTTTAAAGGATCTGGTTCCATTTTGCCGGGGAATTTAAAGAACTAAGGGAAAATAATCTTTGTCTGCCTATGAACGTGAGTGTATTTAAGTTTCAGCATAACTACGAAACAACGAACCGAATCGCTACCAACTTTGACACATGTACCAAAGGTGGGAATCGATATTTTTTGTAAAGCACAGATACACTACTCAGGGTAATCATGGATGAAATCTGTAGTAAGTTCACTGACAAAAAGGAAGTTAAATCAAAATAGATTATAAGGTTATTGTGAGGGTGAGAAAGAGTAGCAAGTGCCCCGAACATGGAAAGTGTAAGGAAAAATTGGTACTTCTTTACGAATACAGTATATTTCAAGCCACTGAGAGATGTTCACAAAAATATTCACAAGAGGAAGGGGAAATAAGTATTCTCAACATTGATCTGAATTGACGAAATCATACAATCAATGTGCATTTTATTATGTAAATTGAGAAAACTGTCGACTCAAGGTGATGGAAATAGGATTACAACAACATTTGTATTAACTGAATCATTATTCTATAACTTTTCTTCTTCGATGAACGACCAAAATGGTTAAAACCTTGGTAAAATAAATTATATAAAAACGTCATTCTATAGTACGAATGTAGTTATGATGTGATGTGATGTGAAGTGAAGCCACCATCAGTTCAAGGACTTGCCAGTGGATGCGGGTAGACTTACAGTAGCCCCGATATGACTCATCCACTCACCTTCTTACTATAGCTGTTACCGAAAAGCGAACAAAAAGGGTTGGGCGGATACGTAAGTAGAGTCACTTACTCGTATTCCGCGGGAATAAAAGATGCTCTTCCAACCATAATATCCAGTGCATGGATGAAGCATATCGCTATACATGCTTGAACCCGCCTGATGGTTTGTTTGAGAAGGGCGCGTCAGACTCATTTCAAACCTTCAGAAGGAAACAAGTTTCCTTCAAGTGACTTGGGCTGGCTATCCACAATCCCTCGTCCAGTCATCAATTCGTCCGATGCCCTGATGCTCCCTCCCCTTTACGCCTCCGTGCAAAATGTTTTATATTGATGAATACAATGAAACATAGTGTAATGAAATTAATATAACATAAAATGATATAATAGATTACAAAACAATATAATATAACATAATATAATATAATATATTTTAATTTAATATAATATAATACAATGATATAAAATAACAGTTAATGTAGTGTCAGTTATGCTCTTATCTTCGCAATACTGCAGGAAGTAGAATATTTCTCTTCTAATAATAATAATAATATCCACATCTATAAAAATAATATATGTTATTATTATTGATGACAAATTAATAATAATAACAATAAATATAATAATGAAAATAACAATAAAAAACAATATAATATAGTACAATGAATTATATAATAAATAATAGAATAAATAAAATGATATGTTGCGATATGCTATGATATTATATTACTTGAATTTATATGTCATTTCTCATCCTCTCATTCTGCCATCAACGCATTCCATCGACCATCTGTCACCACAGACACACGTGTAGGCATGAAGCTCAGCTTGTGACGACCTTGATATTTAGTTGAAAGTTACTTTAAAAATGATAACTTATAAGGAAAACAAATTTATATTTTGCGCAGAGGTACGTAGTACTACTAATAATAAACCCTATAATATAATATAATATAATACAACATAATGCAATACAATATAACACAATACAATAGAATACAATATAATATAATATTATATAATATAATAAAATATAATACAATATAATATGATATAATGCAATGCAGTATAATACCATACAACATAGTATATAATAACATAAAATAGTGTAAGACGATAATATATGAAATAATATGCTATGATACAATATAACAGGTAATATCGCAGTGTAAGTTACGCTCTTCTAATAAAAATAATAATAATAATACATGATGTAATAAACAACACAATTATATGTTGTAATATACTATGATAAACACTGCACTTTAGGATGGGCTTCAACCTACAAGCCATTTCGCACCCTCTCATTCTGCTACTAACGCAGAAGGCGATAGCACCCAGTCGACGCCGTTCTATTAACCAAATGTCATCATAGACGCTCGGGGAGGCATGAGATAGGGACTTGTGAGGACTTAGTTATCTCACCATTTGACGACCTTCTATAGTACGAATGTAGTTATGATGTTAAACAACCTTTCGTTATAAAATAATCATTATCAGATGGAAAATTTTGAACAATTCATGATGTCATAAAATTTTTATAAAGAGGAGTCTGAACAAGAACGGAGTATTGTTCGATCGGGTTTCCGTCTAAGTTATGTTTCACTAAGCAGGACAACTTCGAGAATTTTTTTCGGCCTTCCCTTCACAAAACATTTCCGAGCAACGCCGGGTAATTCAGCTAGTATGTTTATGAAAACCCATGATGCTATCGATAATTACCTTTAAATAAAAAGAAACGCATTCGAAAATTCAAAGTCGATAGCAATAAAGCTTTCGATCATTTCTTATCGAGTTTAGTCGTTTACGAGCTCGATTGTTTTGGTTTCATAATACCAAAACTTCTCGATAATCTAATACCTCTTCGAGTGAAGTCGAACGCAGCTCGATGATCGAGTTTGAATCGAGAACCGTAATACAAAACATGGTCGATTTGAAAAAAATTGAATCGAATCGATATACATAATGCCACCCCAGATGATGGCAGCATTTTCGAGTTGAAAGCAATTCCATAATTATATTTATTTAAACTACTTACAGCAATAAATGCTGAAAGAACATAACTTCCATATACCATACGTTTCAATTCGTCGAAATCAGCAAATGCGTGTGTGACAAATAATGTCACTCAATTTTCTCGGACCGTTCTCGGCTAAACCGTTTTCTACAAACTCAGATTCACATGAAAAGTCGTATACTCCCAAACAAGATTCCTGAATTACGTTTGGATCCGACTTCTTATTGCGGAACCACAGCATGATATGTGAAACGAAATTAAATAATGCAATTCATTTTTCTCGTAGATGGCTGAACCGATCCAAGATTCAAACGAAATCTAAGAATCATCTATGATTCAAATGAGAAGTCTTAAAATTCGATAAAACATCTTACTTTTTAGTCCGATCTGACTTCCGGTTCAGGAGATACAGGGTGATTAGTATAAAAATGTTTATTTCACATAAAATAATCAGATTTATCGGGTTTGCAGATTTGGATAGTCGATAACCAAATAAATTTATTTTAGTTTTAGCGGTATTCAGTTCTCGATTCAGAAGGTGCCAAAAAATTTAATTCGCACTACGATTTCTCAAAGATGTCTACACTGATTTCCAAACGGTTTGAATCAAATGTAAACTATACAGCTCTTGAGGTGGATTTAACTGACTTCGGTTACACCGATTTTCGAATTCCGGTTCCAGTATCAAATCGTTTCTCAAAGCTCAATCATTTTCTCAAAAAAGGCCAAATCGAATTTCAAAAACAAAAATTCAAAATTAAGGATTTACGGTCCAATATAAAATAATGAAAATTTATCCGATTCTGGAATAACAGGGTGATTAGATTTTAAAACTCATACCGATATAGAAGATGACAATTCAAAAAAGCTTCAAAGTTGGACTCAAAACTATTGCTATTTATTCGTCATATTAATTTATGGCCATAGGAATCGTTTTCGGTTATGCTGGTTCCGGTTTTGGTAGTACCGTAAATAACCGTAAACTCTAAAGTAGAACTTACTACGATATCTCATGGAATGTTCAATCGATTGTCACACGTTTAGATTCAAATTCGATCCCATTTGCAGTTTCGACATTACAGGGTAATGAGTGAATAGAACTTTAAATTGCCGCTTGAAACGACGGTCATTTAAAATAATGTCATGAGAACTAAAACACCGAAGAATATTCATGCAGAAAACACACGCGGATTATAAAAAAAGGTATCATCTCACTGCTAGGTGTATTAAACACGTTTTGCCTTTCTCATATAGAAAGGTTATGCAATCACTTGAAAAACCGACTAGTGAAAGTGTCATATACCATTCGACTCAGTTCATTGAGCTGAGCAATGTCTGTGTGTGTGTGTGTATGTGTCAAATAATCTCACTAGGTTTTCTCGGAGATGGCTGAACCGATTCTGACAAACTAGGATTCAAATGAAAGGTCTCCCGGTCCCATACGGAATTCCTGAATTTCATCCTGAACCGACTTCCGGTTCCGGAATTATAGGGTAAAGTGTGTTCAATATTGTACACCGCCACTTAAACCGGCGAATCAAAAAACGTGAAAATTTTTCTAAACTGGTCTCAAAACTACACAAATCGATAGTCATTGTCAGTAGGCAACTAAAGAAACCGATTTCGGCTATCCTGGTTCCCAGTATCCGGGTCCGGAAGTACCAGAAATAGTGGTCATATATACCAAAATGGATTTCACTCACTTTTCTCAGCGATGGTTTGACCGATTTCCACAAACTTAGATTCAAATGAAAGGTCTCCCGGTCCCATACGGAATTGCTGAATTTCATACGGATCCGACTTCCAAATCCGGAGTTATAGGGTGCGTACTAGAAGAGTTTGTGTGTCATGTTAGTTGGTGGAAGTACGAACCGACTTCGATTATACCGGTTCTCGGGTTGCGGTGCCGGAAGTGCATATAATAGTGAACCCATTTCGTTCTCTTAAGGATGGCTTACGCAATCAAAGCACTGTTTTATTCTGTATGTTATGCATAAACAATCACTTGGTTTCTTTCAAAAATCGAAGAGAAAATTTTTGAATAGAATACCACAATATTATATGTACATGAGAAAGGAATCATTACACCACTAGGTGGATTAAAACAGGTTTTTTTTGCAAATCGACTTTAAATTTTCAAAATAGATTTTTTTAGTGTAATATTTTCTTTCGAACAAAATCACTCATAGAACTTTTTTTTGTAAGATTTGTCAGTTTTCGACTACAGCCATTTGAAAAAATTGGTGAAAAAAGTTTGACCCTTTCCAAAAGATGGTCCAGATCATTTTTGGGAAAGCAAAATATACTTACACTTAGAAAAGGATAGACGAATGAAAGAACGAAAAAATATACGGTTGGAAAAAAAGACGTTGAATAGTGTTCAATGTTTTGAAAAGTATCGAAAAGTTTCAGATTTAGGTACGATTCAGACAGTTCGTCACAGTCAACCTCCGTCACCGTCGCCGTCAAAATTAGCTGAATGCAATGCATTGCATTCTTATGGAGACAGTTACTTTGACGGACGCTATGGTTTCGGTAGTTGCCAAGTCAAACATTTCGCACCAAAGTTTTGCTGATTTTTGTTCGGTATGTTGTTGCATCGTTGCATTATTTCACCATCCTAGTGACCATGGAAAAATGGGTAACAAATTGTTACCATGACGATCAAACTATATGAATCAGCTAACAATAGGACATCACAATAGGGCATCAAAACTACATATATAACCTTCAATTGGAGACAATTCAACTAAAACAGCTGCCAAATAATCGTGTTTGCATCATCCAAAATGTTCCACAAAACCGCGGCACCGTGAAGCACGGAGCTACTTTTAACTGGTTCTTGGCAAACATTTAGTCGATTCGTTGCTGCTGCTGAGGCTGCAGTTGCAGGGTTTGCTTCTGAATAAGAGTTTGGCTCTGAGATGTTTCCGGCAGAATCGGCCTTTCTTCCAACAAATCAGAAGAAATACACTCAAAAACAAAGGCGGATTGACAGCAAAATGATAGAATTTATTTGGGGGTGCACAGAGAAAGAAAAAAAAAAGAATCGTAAAATGGAAAGGATGAAATTTATAGGCTTCAAAGGTCGTATCTCACCTTCATTGCATTGTTCCGCGACGGATTGCGACGGAGCAGTTGGAATCAGAACCGGGTTCCTGGGCAGCGAAAGAGGAAGGGAGGCGAGTGTAATATGTTCGACAGCTGTTGGATGAGGAGAAGTGATAAACTGTTCGGTTTTTTCTTCTTCTGATTCTTCTCTGATAGCACTTTTCCTGTTTCGATTGTAGTCTATAATTTAGCAGGAGCGACGGAATCGAGGCACCTGTGTTCTGCCGCTGTTTGCTGCTGCTGCTGCTGTTACTGCTGCTATTCAACGTCCTCATTGAGGTAATAAAAGTTGAGGGAGGGACCGATTAAGATGAATGATTTAGGTAAACGATTCGGAAGGTGGTGTTTTGAAGTGTTTTTCTTGCTCCGGTTTTTCTGTCGGAGGGCGAAACAGCCTTTTTGTATGTACAATTTTCGAAAACCATGCCGGAATGCCATTTTTGATGGGTTGATTTTTTGCCGCCGAAAAACCGAAAAGACTCGTTCCCAAGAAGGCACTAATTGATCTCGAAACCATTCTCGCGGGAAATCAAACGTCTGAAGGAAATTTCCTCCGGATCGGAATTGAATCGGGTTGGGTGCGGATGTTTAATTGTAAGACAAAAGAGCCGCTTGAAAATTCTATAACCTTCGGAATACCAACCGTCTGTGAGTTTCACCTGCCTTAGTTGAAATGGCCTAATCAGGAAAAGTTGGCTACCGAAGGGTTAAAAACCGGAACACGGTGCCATTTCTCGCCGGGCCCATTTACCCGAAAAATCAACCGGTAGGCAAAACTTTTTCCCGACACGTTGATTGACTTCCGACACGGCCAAACGGTTCCTGGCTTCTGGAGAGGCTTATTAATTTCGGTGTTTTTCCCCCTGGTTCTTCGCTTGAAATGTGCTAACGAAATTTAGCGAAAGCGAATTTCCACGAACGAAAATAACTCTCAATTTAACGCTCCAACGGGAAAAGTTTCACTCCTAATGACAATTGGATTGGAAAAATATGTCGCTAAAGTTATGAGTTTGTGATGAAATTAAAATGGTGCCAGGTTTGTTTTTCTGCGTTTCGCTCGTCTGAACAAATCACTCTAACTTGGCTTCAGTAAATTTCAGTTTGAACAAGTTTAGCGATCCCTAATTGTCAACCAGATGATGAGCGCAATTATCTGTCATTCCAGCTGGACTCTGGGAGATTTGGATCAACGTTTGGCGCCAGACTTTCGGTCAGTTCAGGTCATTCGTTGTGGTATCGCAGTTGGTGACCGTTTGAACCAGCATATGGTCAAGTGGGACTCGGTTCGTCAAAATCAAACCTCGATTCGTAGGGGGTGTCGTGTCTAGTCTAGACACCCATCTCTGCAGGATTCTTATTTTATCCTTTTTAGTTCTGCTTTCGCTTTTCGTCAGAAATAAGATTCTTCGAGACTGCGCTTGTTTTTTTGTGTATGGGAAAAGAAGTAGAATCGGTAGGAATCACACTTGTCGAATTCAGTTGAAATTAACTTTAATTCGAGCACAAATTTTTTTGTGATTTTATAGCTCTTATACCAGAATTTTCATGTTCGCGAATTGTGCTCAGTAAATAAAACCATCAAATCCTACACCAAATTTGTTAATTTCAAATTCGAACAGTTACAACTTTCCGTGAACGAACGACTGAGTTTTCACAGTCTTTCAGAGGCTTATTTAAAAACCTGTTTCAGTCCACTTAGTGTTGTAATGATATTTTTCTTCTATATATTGTCACTTATGTATATATTACAGCAGGAATTCCCCGAAATGCTACAAATTAAGAAAGTTTAGAAAAGAGTTTTGAATATTTCCGTTGCGTAATACTACTATATTGGTATACAACATTTGAAATTAAGTTAGTGAAAATCTATTCAATCATATGTGCGAAAGTGAAGTGAGCTCCATTTTATCACATTTGATTACTATTGTCGGTACTTCCGGGACCGAAAGCTGGATATCGGCATAGTGACATTCGGTTTATTCAACCATTCACTAATATGGCCTACAAATTTTTTACGGTTCTCTATGACCATTTGAATTTTGGAAAAAGTCGGACTTCGATGAAATTCAGCAAATCATGCATTATTTACTATTGGTTCGTTTTGTCACGGACTCTCATGGTCTGCAAACTAAAGAAATTCACTATCCAATATGAAAAGCCTGTGTAAAAAATATCCATGAAATTGGAAGTTTTACACTAAATACCCTAACTCCGGAACTAGGGATTTGATCCTAATTAAAATTAGAACATTCTTATGGTATCTTAAGACCTTTCAGTAGAATCTAAGGTTATGAAAATCGGTTTTGCCATTTCCGAAAAAAGTGAGTGACATTATTTTCATAGTTTCGGTGCATTGTTTTCACATTTTTGTTGCATTGCCTGTAATTCCGGAACCGCAAATCGGATCCAAATAAAATTCAAAAACTTTGTATGGAACCATAAGACCTTTCGTTTGAATCTAAGTTTGTGAAAATCGAAGTCAAGTCGAATGGTATATGACATTTGGCCCTCCAGGCATCATTTCAAAAGTTAATTTTCGCAGTGATTGCGTAGCTTTTCTATTCGAGAAGAGCAAAATTACTATATAAGCTGTCAAAAAGTCCCGGACTTTGCTCCATCGAAAACAACCATTTGTTATTATTATTTTTACGTTTCGTCTTTGACTCATCAGTGCAGAGCAGTTCAAATTGAACTGCTTAGTGCTAAACTCGGCAGTTCAATTTGAACCGCTAAGCAGACGTAAAGTTTCTGCTACTTACAGAACACTTTTTGTTTTGCAACGAAGTGCAATGTCTTTTCTGACGTGCCGAACGAAAGCGTGTTTTCGACTATTTCTGGCCGATGCAGGTTTGGTCATTTAGGGGTTAGCCAAATTTTGTGCTAGGGCACATAACCGTTTTTATTATTTTTACGTTTCGTCTTTGACTCATCAGTGCAGAGCAGTAGCAGAAACTTTACGTCTGCTTAGTGGTTCAAATTGAACTGCCGAGTTTAGCACCAAGCAGCTCAATTTGAACTGCTCTGCACTGATGAGGTCAAAACGAAACGTAAAAATAATAAAAACATCTGTTATTAATTAGCTGAACCCAAACTTGAAGGTAAAGCTCACTTCATTTAGAATTGGAACAAACTTTTGCTCATTTTAAGGCGTGAAAATTCGTGCTCGGAAACTATATGACCAGGTGCTGACCAAGTTCGACGGGTGTCTTCTGATGGACGATGAAACCTATGTCAAGCCTGACTTCGGGCAAATCCCAGGTCAAAAATTTTACTTGGCGACGGTTTAAGGAGATGTTCCAGCCAAATTTAAATTTGATTTTGCCGACAAATTTGCAAGAAAATTTATGATTTGGCAGGGCATTTGCAGCTGTGGCAAAAAAACGAAAGTTTTCGTTACAAATAAAACAATGACATCGGAACTATACCAAAAAGAGTGTCTACAAAAACGAATTTTGCCGTTCATTCGATCCCACGACCATCCCGTAATGTTTTGGCCAGATTTGGCAAGCTGTCATTGCAGCAAAGTGGTTCAAGAATGGTATGCAGAGAAAGGGGTCCAGTTTGTTCCGAAAACCTTAACCCACCCAACTGCCCGCAGTTCCACCCTATTGAGACATACTGGGCAATCATGAATAGGAGTCTCAAGGCAAAGGAAAAGGTTGTCAAAGACATCAATCAGATGACGACCTGGTGGAATAAGATAGCTAAAACGATGGACGAAGAAGGTGTGCGCCGCCTAATGAACCGTGTTACAGGAAAAATTCGAGAATTCCTTCGAAACCGTGACGAATAATTTTTCCCGTATGAAGAAAACGCTACATTTGTATAAAAAAAAGATCTTGAATTCAATAATAAATAACTGAAATACAGGCAATTGTCTTTGTTCCAATTCTATCTGACAGCTGAGGCTGTAAAGTTATTAGAAGGCAGTTTGCTAACAATTATTAATCAACATTTGAGCATGAGAAAGCTATTTTCAAGATGAGTATCTAACAGTCAATCAAAACCAATAACATGTAAGAGCAGATTCAGATTTAGAGCAGTTTACTAGCAATACATCAAATTTTTTGCATCAATATGTGACAATGGATGAAACATGGATCCATCGCTTTACTCCGGAAATAAATGAACATCATCTGAATGCATTCCACTCGGCCGGTGAACTTCGTAAAAAGAGGTTTTGTCATTTATCGGAAGCGATTTCCGACTCCATGGAAACTACTACAATATGGGTATTTTTGGAACGGGGTTAATGAGTACATGTCGGAAAATGATGTTTGAGGTATTTTGGAAATCCAAGATGGCGACTTCCGGTTGATTGATATTCCTCGAAAACCCTTGCAATATGGTTATTTTCGGAACGGTATGGTGTTTTAAAGGAATACCAAGTTAAAGGAAAATGGCAAAAACTTTCAAAAGATACTAATAAACCGGAAGTCACTGTTTTGCATTTCAATACCACCTCAAATATAATTTTCCGACGTCTACTTTTAAATCTCTTCCCGAAAGTACCCATATTGTAAGGGGTTTCAAGGAATATCAACAAATCGGAAGTTACCATCTTGGATTTCAGAACCACCTCAAACATCGTTTTCTGACAACTACTCATCAATCCCGTTCCGAAGATACCCATATTGTTAGGGGTTTTAGGCAATCTCAATAAACCGGAAGCCGCCATCTTGGATTTTGAAACGAGCCCAAACATCATTTTCTTGCACTTACTCTTCACATCCGTTCCGAAAATAAACATATGATGCGCGGTTTCCACAATAATCACACAAAACTTTTTTTACGAACCAAATCCTAAATAACGTAAACTTTTTACGAACCCCCGTTTAATTCGTAAATGGAGGTTTCGGTGTATACCATTCGACTCCGTGTGTGTATGTGTGTATGTATGTAACAAAAATATGCACTCACTTTTCTCGGAGATGACTGAACCGATTTTCACAAACTTAGTTTCAAATGAAAGGTTGAATAGCTTCCTAAAATTTATAGAGCATATAATCCGGTTCCGACTTCCGGTTCCGGAACTAAAACTTGACGAAAATTACCAATTTTATGGGTTTTTTTTTTACGAACGATGGTACAAATCCCATGAAGTTGTCTGATAAATTCAGAACTAGTTAGTTTGTGGGCTTATAAATTGAATTCGTCACTACTGACTACCCCATTTTCGGCTCCGGTAGCACCAAAAGTAGTTAAGAAAAACTCCAAAAAGAGAACTAACTTTAATTTCTCAGCGATGCTTGAACCGATTTTCACAAATGTTGATTTTTAATTAAAGCTCATATTGCTTTAAAGCTACTGTAATATTTTGACTTCCAGTTCCGCAGTAACAGGGCGAGGAGTGTCAAAGCTTTCGAACCGCCATATAGAATAACAATTCAAAACTGTTACGTGCGACGTGAAAGAAGAAAACACAACACGTACGACGTGTGCTTCATTCTGTTTCGTACATGCTAAAAAGAAAACAAAACGGCTATGGATGTCTGCTACTGGTGTGTGATATCGGTAAAAGACGGTGCTGCGGTTGATACACGGTTTAGCTATTTTATGATAAGTGCGACCGAAAGAATAAAAGAATGTCAATGAATTTAAATTTATTCATATATTTCTTGAATTCTTGAGTTCGATATAAGAATACTCCGAGAATGAAAACGTACCGAGCGTACTCGAATTTTGATATATCGTTCTAATTTACGAACTTGAGTAATTCTGATAAAGAATTCATTCTAAGAATCCTGGTTCGGAATTCAATTCTAGAACTGAATTCGGCACATGATTTTCGAACCTGAATTCAGGAACAGAATTCAGCTCCAGAACACAAATTCCGAATTCAATTCCAGTATGCAGGTTCTGAAAATGAATCCTGGGTCTGAATTTACTTTTTAAACTTTTAAATTTAATTCTGGAATTAAATTCTTGATTCTGAAGGCAGTTTCAAAATTACAAAGATTTTATCGTTGGTTGACTACAACGTTCTCATAGGAATCGCGGTAGTTTGTGAATTTCTTGAACAACAAAATATTGCATTCTGAGTGTATGAACCGAATTATACTCATTAGGAAATTCTTTCATTTCCGCTCGGCAATTTCGAAACGACAGTCATGCTAATATGAAGACTTAATACGTGATACTTTTATTTCTGCAATGAGTGCGAGCGTTGTGCGTCATTGAATGTGTTAGTGACGACGCAAATTTTTATTTGCATTCGCTTGATGCGAAGTTTTCACTGCGAATAAGACACTAATATGTTAACTCTTTAGTTAACATTTTAGCCCTTAGGATATTTGTAGAATTTTCTCCGCTGTTGCTCACTTTTTTAGTATTTTTCTCTAACGCAAACGACCAGCGACTGGATGACGCAATCGCTCTTGTTTGAAGCAAACGGCGCACAAAAAAAATCTCGTCGTAATTTTTGTTTCACATCAGAGCAAGCACTGCGTGAATTGCGAATGGCGTACAAAGGCAATATGCAAAATGCCGATTTGAAAATACCAAAACAAAAGGAAAATATCATAGTATCTCTGCGAAAAATTCTGGAGGCTCTAAAAAGAACAAATTATTTAATTAACTTTTCGTTTGAGTGTTTGAACAGAATGATTTTACAAGGATAAATTTTTTAATATTACCATTAATATCACATGTGATGTGACGTTTATTATCCAAGATTTATAGTGTCGTGAGATACATAGTGATCACGTCACTATAATACTTATAACAGAATTAAATGGTAATATTAAAAAATTTATCCTTGTAAATTATTAAAGTCACTTCGATATCTCAAAAATGAAAGAAAACGCTTACTATCTTAAAACTATCGGCTCGGGTAGAAGGCAAATTTTGAAAAATAGTCCCATAGTATAGTAAGATGTATTTATGACAAAATGTCACCCATACCAGACCCGAATCCGACAAATATTTTTTTTGGAACCCGAAACTAACCCGTACCCATCGTGTTCGAGCCGGTTTTTGGATATAAACTCCCGAAATTCGATCATCTCTAATTTGGGTGCGAACGAAACCGACGCATGAATGCTTTCCCAGCGACGATTCGCATTATGGAGCAGCTTACAGAAAAAAAAGCCATTGTTGCAAAACGCAACCGTCGTCGTTGAACTGAAATTCAGGAAAGAAGCATCAGTTAATTCAGTTAAGTTTTCAAAATAAAATTAGGTTTTTCTCACGAATCTAGCGATAGCAGAGAAAATTACCTTTTCGTTTTTCGACAATGCCTGATTTCCTAAGTTTGTAAGCAGAACCTTAAACAAATCTTCGAATGACTTTACGTGAACACGGAACAAACAGAGTTATTGTATTAATATTCATCTCATTAGTAGATATGAGACTGGGGTCAAATAGTAAATTGATAGTACCGTTTATCATTCTTTGGACAGGATGAATCTAGAGGTCGTGTGTAACCCGGCGTCAAAAAAATGTAACCAGGAGTTTTAAGACAATGGGCCGTATGAATAAAACGTAGCATGCTTGAATTTCGGTAGTAAATGCTACATGTGGATCACGTTCCTGTCAAAAGCAGAGACTTTACTACACAAAAACTTTCCAACATGTAGTATTTACTACAATTTTTCGGTAGGTAGGTAGCTCCAGAGGTTGCTACTCGTGTGTTTGCTGATAAAGTGAGGTAGGGAAATTAAATAAAGTGGCACTTTTTGCAGCAGTAAGTACGTTTCTTGCTTTGTGCATACTTGTTCCAGCTTTTCCGGCTCCAATTCGATACGGCATGCAATAAATGCTCACTTTCTAAGGCAGCATTAACTACATTGTTTTTTAATTTATATCAAACGCGTTTTACTCTGTGGACTTTGTTTTTGAGAAGATACTACAAAAAACAGACTTTACTACATTTTATTCATATGGCCCAATGTTTTGTTATCTATTCATTCGAGCTTTTAAGAAATTGTTAGCGTTGCTGCTTTCAATGAAAGTGTTTCGCTTATTTGTGTGTAGTTGTCTTTATTTCACATGCTTTTTTTACTAACTTAAATCGAATTTTGAATTAATGTTTTAATGCTTATTCTAAGTCGTTTGAATGGTAGTGAACCCAGTTTGTCCGCGTCTCTATTTCGAATAAGGTGATTCGTTACCCGAGTAGAGTGTGAGATTAAAAAGAAAACTCAATTTGATGTTGTGCTGTTCGTATATATCGATTACTTAATTTGCTATCGTTTTGGTCGTTTTAACGGTTAAAAGATCAAAATTGAAAGCAAAAAAATGCTGTGTGACATCAAACTGGAAACTAGTTTTGCTCTCAGTGAAAGCACATTGAAAACTTAATATGATGTTGATTTTCTCGAAATGACACGTCACGAGCATAATCTAAAAATAGAACAGCCAAAACAGGTTCGGGATAGTATACATTTAGGCGATATTACTCGCAAGCAAGAAAAAAGATTTTATGCAATCTTCACACTACCGCGGAGAGAATCCGGTTTCGAACTTAGGTGATTTGAAATGCGAACTTTTTACGATTGCTATGGACTGTAATTTTCCGTCTCCTTATAGCTAGGAGACGGAAAATGTTCGATTATATGACAAGCAGTGTTGATTCACAAAGTTGTATGCAGGTAGTTTCTGTCAAGGCACACTCGTTGCGTCGCTTCCATCCCTCATCCACCGTGAATAGCAGTGTGGCTATTTGAGCACAGTATGAAAATGTTCTCTTTGTCCTTTGTTCTTCCAAAGCTGTAGCATTCAAACAATATAACATTAAATTGAGTTATCTACTTGATCGCACACAACTCGCACATGTAATCACTTTGAAATACGAATTTAGACGCTCTTTTTTTATTCAATAATGTAATATAATTTTAGGCACACTGCTTAAGCTCTAAGATGCCAAGGGTATTTTCCAATCTTAATTAACGACTAACTTAAAACTATAATAGTATCATTAGACTATGTCGTCTCGGGTTCTCGTAAATCGTAATGGCGATCGGCAGTGGCCGATGAATGGAGTGTTGCATGAGTCTTCCAGATGGCGTTGGTCCGTGTGGGCCCGCGGGAAACACCCCCAGGCTACGAAGCCCCGGCGTGTGGCCCGCATGCTGGTTTTCGATTGGAGCGGTCTTCCGTGGGCGGTGATGATGATATTGCCGAAGAGAATGAAAGAGAAGTAAACATTGTGGAAAACGTGGCAAAAAAGAGGATGTGGGAACAAAATGTTTGAAAACGACAGAGATCTAATTAGTTGCCATCGAGATGGTGAAGAGACAGGGAAGGGGGAACGAAAATATTGAAAGGCTGAAGACCGAACGTTTTACAGTGAAGTCTTCTACAACACAGGGGACGTGAATTAGGAATCCGGGAATAAGATATCCGAGATCATTTGTTTTTTCGACTAATTGGGACAATGAACGATTATCTCGCTTCTGACCACAGATAGAACCAGAATCTCTTCAGTAAATTTTTGTTCTTGTGTAGACTTATAATTTACGATCATTTGATGCAGAATTAGTCGTGTGACTTAAAATTTACGAAGATTTAGTTAGACGGTTTCTTTAGAAAAATGTATTAAAGTTCCAAGATCTATTAGGTGATTGATAAAATACTTCTCATAGTATCAAGCGTTAGTGAAAATATGAAGTTCTAAGCATTTATAACTAGGAATTAGAATTGTTTTGAAGAGGTTCTTCGACACAGTTTGTGGACTACTTAGGAACATACAAATTAAACATATATTTTCTTGGTGGCTCCTCTAAGCCACTAAAGTATTATTAAGAAATAGCTCTAGGTTCTGAAATCTGAGACATTCAATGTTCGAGGTTCGAACTTCGTAAACAATGAATTTTTCCATACTGTTGGATATAAAGTTATGGGTATTTTCAGAACGGGTTTGGCGAGTACATTATTTTCACCATCCAGGTCCCCGATTTTTGGATGCACTGAAAATAATGGTTTAAAAACTTTTGAATGAACTGCGCGACGTCGTATGATTACAAATATCGAAACATTTTTTTTTAACTGAACGCAAAAATTGTTACAGGATCGGATACTTAACGTATCTAGAAGGAAACCGATGACGTCAACTATATTTCTCATATCAAATTCTGAAATAAGCTTCTACGGCAGACGATCAGCGAGATGGGCATGCCAAAGCCACTATTCAGATTGACCTGCTTCAGACAAACGTGGTACCGATGAACGCCAATTTATCTAATGCCTCCCAGACGGGTGGTTTAACACCAATATTCTCGTGGTTAAAAAGAAGGAGCACTATTTGCATCAAAGTTGAAAAAATGTTTAAAAAATCTTCGCGTTTCTTCGCGGTTTTGGTTGCGGTCAACTGCAGGATCTCGGCAGGATGTCAAAGCATTTTTGTAAAAGGCAACAAAGGATTGAAGGAATAATTCTTCCATTGAAACTTAATTTTGTATTTTTGTGCTGCCATTTGAAATTTGCTCAATTTCAATGGATTCACTAAGTTTTTTTTTTTCATAAATACGTTTATTTCATAGGCAATATACATAAGTTTTTCTTCGCCGTGGCATCCACAATACATAGTAGTTTAAACCTAATACATTTCGAATATCATATTAGTATGTTGGTACTCATTAGTTAATCTAAACACTGTTTTTATCAAGCGAGTTGCTATTTTAAATTACATTAAATAAAATACATTTATTTTGTACATGATCTTATAACTATTTCAGGATTGTTTGTATCAGTTCACCACTTATATTCAATATCCTATAGTTGGCTATTGGTTGAACTCATGGAAGAGAAAACAGTTTAACATAAAATAAAATTTAAATTGGAACTCCAATGGATTTAATGAAATGATAAAGAAGTTTCATGTATGGAAGGTCACGACAAGCAAGAATGTCGCGAACTGGGACATTGGATAGTCTACCTTGGGTACGCAAGGAATTTATTAGTTGAGATCTGACATCACGAAACTCCACGCATGTCCAAACAACATGGTCAATATCGCGGTAACCTTCGCCGCAAGCACAATGATTAGTCTCGGAAAGTCCAATTCGAAGGAGATGTGCATCTAACGTGTAGTGATTGGACATGAGTCTGGACATCACACGAATGAAATCTCTACTCACATCCAGTCCCCTGAACCATGCCTTTGTCGATATTTTAGGAATAATTGAGTGCATCCACCGACCCAGATCATCTTTATCCCAAGAAGCTTGCCAGCTGGCAAGTGTTCTTTGGCGAGACGCGCTATAGAATTCGTTGAAAGCAATCGGTCTCTCATAAATTTCACCCTCAATAGCACCACGTTTGGCTAAAATATCGGCTCTTTCATTGCCTGGAATGGAGCAATGAGCCGGAACCCAAACTATTGTGATTAGATAATTATTATTCAATATGTCGTTCAGACACTGTTTTATTTTACCCAAGAAAAACGGTTCATTTTTGCCAGCAGCGTTTGAGCGAATGGCTTCAATTGCACTCAGACTATCTGTGAAGAGGAAATAATGGTTTGGAGATAATGTGACGATTACATTCAAGCTATAATGAACTGCTGCTAACTCTGCTATATAAACAGATGCAGGTTCTTGAAGCTTGAATGAGGCCGAAACATTATTGTTGAACATACCAAACCCTGTCGCTTCTTCCATTCGCGATCCGTCCGTGTAAAACATTTTCTCAGAGTTAATATGCCTGAACTTACTTGAAAATATTTTTGGGATTTCCATAGAGCGTAGGTGGTCCGGGATTCCACGCACTTCGCGCTGCATGGATGTGTCGAAAAATAAAGTTGAGTCAGGTACATTTAGGAGGCTGACACGGATAGGAATATATCTTGAAGGGTTGATTTCCTGTGACATATGGTTAAAATATACTGTCATGAATTTTGTTTGAGATCGAAGCTCGACTAGTCGTTCGAAATTATTAATTACCATGGGATTCAGCACATCACATCTTATTAGCAGGCGTGATGAAAGCTCCCAAAATCGATCTTTTAATGGAAGAACTCCCGCCAGAACTTCAAGACTCATTGTATGTGTCGAATGCATGCAGCCTAAAGCAATTCGCAAACAACGGTACTGAATTCGCTCAAGTTTGATAATATGAGAATTTGCAGCGGAACGAAAACAAACGCATCCATATTCCATCACTGAAAGTATCGTTGTCTGATACAATTTTATTAGATCTTGCGGATGAGCACCCCACCAAGACCCTGTTATTGTTCGAAGAAAATTTACTCTTTGTTGGCATTTTGTTATCAGAAACCTAATGTGTCCTCCCCACGTGCATTTGGAATCGAACCACACCCCGAGGTATTTAAAAGTTAAAACCTGTTGGATCATTCTTCCCATCATATGGAGCTGAAGCTGCGCGGGATCATGCTTTCTTGAAAAGACGACTAACTCTGTTTTCTCCGCAGAGAATTCGATACCAAGATGAACAGCCCAATCGGACAAGTTATCTAAGGTATCTTGCAATGGTTTTTGCAGATCAATAGCTTTGGATCCAGTAACTGAAACCACGCCATCATCTGCCAATTGTCTTAGTGTACATGGGGTTACTAGACAGCTGTCAATGTCATTCACGTAAAAATTATAGAGGAGCGGACTGAGGCATGAGCCTTGCGGGAGACCCATGTAGCTAATTCTGATTGTTGCCAAATCGCCATGTGAAAAATGCATGCGTTTCTCTGACAAAAGGTTGTGCAAATAATTATTTATAACCGCTGGGAGTCCATGTTGGTGGAGCTTGTCTGAAAGAACATCAATGGAAACTGAATCAAATGCTCCTTTAATGTCTAAAAATACAGATGCCATTTGTTGCTTTTGAGCGAAGGCAATTTGGATGTCAGACGAAAGTAATGCAAGGCAATCATTCGTCCCTTTATTTCTACGGAAGCCAAACTGAGTATCTGACAACAAACCGTTCGTCTCGACCCAAGTGTCGAGACGTCGTAGAATAATTTTTTCGAACAATTTTCTGATGCAGGACAACATCGCAATGGGTCTATATGAGTTGTGATTGGAAGCTGGTTTCCCCGGCTTTTGAATGGCGATAACTTTCACTTGTCTCCAGTCAGGTGGAACAATATTTTGCTCAAGAAACTTGTTGAACAATTCCAACAAACGTCTTTTTGCGAGGTCGGGC
Source organism: Malaya genurostris (assembly GCF_030247185.1). NCBI lineage: Eukaryota > Metazoa > Arthropoda > Insecta > Diptera > Culicidae > Malaya > Malaya genurostris. Next base: position 124,715,012 of record NC_080570.1, read on the forward strand.
AGATTCTTCACCAAGTTGAATTTAATTCTGTCCAATCCAGGAGCGTTATTGTTACAAGACATGAGTGCTATGGAAAATTCCATCATTGAAAAGGGGCTATCAATGGAATCATCATTTGAAGAAGACTCCCTAACAATGCTATGCGTAGGAACGGAATCTGGACAAACTTTCCTCGCAAAATCAAATATCCATCGATTCGAGTACTCCTCACTCTCATTTCCTACGTTACGATTCCTCATTCGTCTGGCCGTATTCCAAAGAGTGCTCATTGAGGTTTCTCTTGACAAACCTTCCACAAAATGTCTCCAATAGCTGCATTTCTTAACCCGAAGTATGTTCTTGTACTTGGTTTCTAAAACCAAGAATTTTTCAAAATTCTGAGGAGTTCCTCCTCCTCGTTTTAAAAACGTCTTGAAAGCATTTTGTTTCGCGTGTTTAGCATCTGAGCACTCTTTGTCCCACCAAGGATTTGGAGGTCTTCTGTTAGACGATGGACCAAGAAATCGTTTGGTTTGGGCTTGTTCTGCGGCCTCCAGAATCGAACAAACGAGGAAGTCATATTCTTCAAGTGGGGGAAGCTCTTCCATTGAAGTTAAGACACTTGAAATATTACTTTGGTATTTAATCCAGTCAATATTTTTTGTCAAATCATATGGAATATTAACTGAATTAGCAATGCCTTTGTTACTGCTAATTGAGATGATGATTGGTAAATGATCGCTACCATGTAAATCAGGAAATACTTTCCAGGTGCAATCTAGTCGAATTGAAGTCGAACAAAGAGATAAATCTAATGCACTTGGACGTGCAGGAGGTCTTGGGATCCGTGTCATGCTACCCATATTTAGTACCGTCATGCTAAAATTGTCGCAAATATTATATATTAGAGATGATCTGCTATCATTGTAAACGGAACCCCACATCATTCCGTGCGAATTGAAATCTCCTAAAATCAAACGTGGAGCAGGAAGGGCTTCGACAATTTCATTAAGCTGTCGTTGTCCAACTTGAGCTCTTGGAGGAATATATACCGAAGCAATGCAAATGTCCTTTCCTTTAATGTTTATTTGACAAGCAACAACTTCTATACTAGAAGTCGAAGGAATGTTTAATCTATAAAAGGAATAACATTTCTTAATTCCTAAAAGCACTCCACCATACGGGGAGTCTCTGTCGAGACGTATAATGTTAAAGTCATTAAAATTTAAGGCTATGTTTGATGTAAGCCATGTTTCGCACAAAGCAAATACATCACATTTTTGACTATGCAACAAAACTTTAAATGAATCAAGTTTTGGCATGATGCTTCGACAATTCCACTGCAGGACAGTGATTGAATCATTTGCGGCGGATGATAAATTATCCATCAAATGATACAAAACCTGTAAGAGCTGGCCATTGAGCTGATAACTGTTTCAAAAAAGTTCTAGCTATTGGAAGGAATGCTGTTATGATGGTCTTTAGAGGTTCAGAAATATTGAATGCAGCGAAAATCCATTCTACAATTTCCGAAAATTTCAGTAATCCTGTTGGTGAATGTGAAATGGAGCCCACTGGATTATTGTCTTTTCTTGAGCTAGTTCCTGGATTGGTTTGTGAATTTGACAAACCAGGAGGCACAGTTTTTGGTTTTAAATTTGGCTTTTTAGCTTTAACACGGGGATCTTTTTTTGAAGGTATAATTTTAGGTGTCTTTTTTGGTATTTTGTGGTTTGTTAATCTCCTCTTAACAGACCCTTGAGGAGTGACAAACGAGGTATCTTCACTATTTCCGTCAGAGTCAGATTCCTCTGGCTCCGCAAGATTTGAAAAACCGTTTTCGGTTTCCAAAGGGGAGACATGTATGACCGTTTTGAGCATTTCTGCATATGTGCGCTTAGACCGTGCTTTTAAAGAAAGCTTCATTTTGTCTTTACGCAGCTTAAATGCAGCGCACACTGAAAGATCATCATGAGGGCTTTCCCCACAATAAACACATTTTTCAACATCTTTATCGCAAAGATTATCCTTATGAGGCCCTTGACATTTGATACATTTGGACTTATTACTACAGTAAGTAGCTGTATGTCCGAATTTTTTACAGTTCGTGCAATTCATAACATGCGGTACGAAAAGCCGAACAGGAAGACGAATTTTATCGATATAGACATGGCTAGGCAATGCAGATCCGGCAAATGTTACGCGAAACGAATCTGAGGGACGATAAGACTTTTTTCCATCGACAATAGATGCTGAGTACAATTGTTTGCACTCGAGTATCTTAACTCCCTCAAGCATGGAGTTTTTAAAACGGCCAACTCCATTTTTAAGTAAATCATCTGCTGTCAGACTTGCTTCAGTCACAACACCGTCAATTTCTACCTCCTTCGATGGAATGTAAACTCGATATTCAATAGCAAATAATTTACAGGTTACAATATCGTTTGCCTGTTTCAAGTCGTTAACTACAACTCGAATTTTATCCCTATTAACCTTACAGATTTCTTTAACTTCAGAGAAATGTGATGTCAAATCCTTTGTAATTTGCATCAAGTTTAAAATCTTTTCTTTTTTTCGAAGATAGACTATCCATGGCCCAGTGGTACCCTGTGGATAATGTTTAGCCCTCGGAGTATTTAAACTTTTACTAGTATCCGGAATCGGATTCGGATGATCTTCCATGAGATCATCCATTACATTAAATTTTTTTTGTAAATTAATAATACCAAAATAAAAACTTATGTTTAGTAAAATTTCAGATATAAGAAATAAAAAATAAATTAAATTAAATCTACCTTGTAGCTGATGTCTCTGTTCCTTTATCGTGAAGAACGACGTGAAGCTCTTCCAACGATTTCCAATTGGCAGTCTTTTGCTGTTTCCAATTGGCAGTCTTCTGTCGTTTACTGCTATCTCAGTTGCTCTGCCGTCGTTGTGAACACCACTGCACTTGCTGTACCTGACCCCAGGTACAGTGCTTTTGCTCTTGGTGGCGATCAAATGCGATGCTTGCAGTGTAGCACCTCGCGATATATGCCGTCTCTTTTGATCCTACGCAGCGTACAAATTCTGGTACCTGGTAGATCAGCACTGGGTTGCTTTAGCACCTCTGTGCCTTTGCACCCCTTCGTCTTCGCACCTTTATGCGATGGCACCTCTGTGACTCGTCACTTCTATGCTCTCGCACCTCTGTGTCTCTACACCTCTGTGCGTATGAACGGGATGGCCTTCGTTGCTAGCTTTCCAGTCGGGAAACGCCCCGAATATTGCGTTTGCTATGGGCAGTTTAACTACCTGAAGCTTAGAATTGTCTCGGTAGCAGCCGTTAACTCACGAGCCAGTACAATCGAAACACAACCTCTTCGCTTGAATGGTTTTTACTGAATGGATTCACTAAGTTGTTGAATTTAATATTTTAATTTCGTGAGTTTCACAACACTATTGCCTTTAAACAGCAAAATGATAACACAATGTGATATAAATTGAAAATTTGATGAGTCGATATCATATTAGGATTTCAAATCTGACTTTGCTATCATAATCAAATATCAATTTGTTCGAATTTTGATGTTAGACTTTACTCGGGTAGTTAGGTGAAATAGTAGGGGAGAGTGTTCGGCTACCGGCACCCTTTTCTTTTTAGTTTACAATTTTTGACGAAATGCACATTTGCGGACATATATACATCAATGGAAAGCTATAGTCCCTAGCTAACAAATGGTTAAGAAACTAAGGTGATTTATTCGATTGTAAAAACTGTATTATCAATTATTAGATTAATTATAAATTATGGCCATTTCAAAAAAGGTGTTCGATTACCGGCACCCTAAGAAAAATGGAAAAATATAAGTAAAGACTGCACTTATTCAAACAAAAAAAAACGGAATTTTTTCTTGTAGAAGGCGTTTTGGACAAATGTCTTTACCTAATGGTGACTTCGCCATGGCTCTCTTGGCTGAAGATTTGAATGGCGATGGTGTTGATTTGAGTCTTCCGCCGGCTTCGAGGCATAGAATACGTTACTGCAGTCGAATTTATTAGCTTCTTTTATTTTAATTTTATTTTTTTTATTTATGGAGCAAGGGAAAAGCCCGATGGAGATGAAATTAGGTAATCTCTCTCTCTCCAGCAGGCATAAAACCTTCTCATTATTTGTATCAACAGATTACAATGATCCAACAGATACATTTGGACTTATTACTAATAATTAAAACTAAATCTATAACCCTATAACTAATTGATGACGATAAGCCTTACATGGCAGTAATAGTACTCTTGCTTAAAAAATGAGTGAGAAGAAAAGAGTGGGAATAGTATACAAGGGTTGGTGGAGAAGGTGGTAGACGAGCGTGAGCTAGCAACTGTGTTAGGTTCGGCATGAAGATCTAATTAGTGACCAAAAAGATGGTGGAAGGCAGAGAAAACGACGGGTTTAGAATCGGCATGTAGATCTAATTAGTGATCGAAGAATGCATGGTGGAAGACAGAGAGGAAGAAGAAATGACGACCGGGTTAATTTCGGCGGGCGAATCTAGTTAGTTTCCAATGGAGAACGGTGGAGAGGAGTGGGGGTTGAACGAAAATACAATAATGTATGTATGCATGTTTGTGGAGCAGGAAAAAGCCCGCTGGAGTTGAGAATTTTTACCCCTCTGCCTCCAGTAGGCATAAAACCTCCTCATCTTTGTTTGTTCTTATCCACTTAGCAACGATTAATGGCATTAATCAGTGCATTAAAGTTCATTTTCCTTGACGATTTGTTTGGAATCGCCATGGCTAACAGAACCAGAGATCCAAAGGTTTTTACTTATGTCACGGATGTATTGAAGCCGTCAAGTTGTCCACGTGTTGCATATCACCAGAGATGCCAGTTAATACAATAAGTTTAGCTAGCAAAACGAAAAAGATCGCTCCAATTTTCTAAAGTCTGCAATTTCTGACGAATGTCTGCAAACAATCGAGGTTTCAAAAGTCTTTAGACGAAAAAATGTTTACATTTTAACTAAGAAATTTGATAATTCACAGACAAATTTGAAGATTTAGCAACCCTGCATATCACTGACAATTTTTCACGATTTGTCGAAGAAAATGGGGTGTCGGTAACCGAAATCGGTAGACATTTTGAAGATTACGAAAACAATCCACTCACCACTTCGATTGATGCTCTTCAATTTATGACACCATGAAAAAAGTCAGAAAAAACTTTTGTATTGATAAAAAATTTGTTTTGAGCGCAACAAAAAATACAAGCGTCTGTTTGCTTTGGCATTCGGCACAAAAAGAACGAGCACACAAATTTTTCAAATTTTGCACGCACTTTCTACATATAAAAAACCAGACCCCAACGTTTTCCTTTTCGTTGTTTGTTACTTTGGGGAGGTTTAACAGCTACAAAAGGGCGGAATTTTGTGAAAAATCATAGTTTTCACATCGAACAAACAAACCAACTATGAATAGAACGAAAACAACATCACTGGACGGTTCTTTGAAATGAACTGTTTGCCCATCTCTAAAGCAAACGTGATTTGTTTGATGGATTCCATCTAACAGAATCTTCAAGAATGCTTCAACTGACGTAAAAATTCGTGACATTCGTGTTTACTTCATTGCTTATAAAATGTATTAATTTATTTTGAAATCAAAATATTTACGGTAAAAATGAATAAATAAATTTAATAGGTTTGGTATTTCATAAACGACATATGGATTTCACAATGATAGCGCCATCTGTGTGTCAGTCATACGACTTACTGAGTGATGTTTTGTTTGCACCGCATTCACGTAAAGTAATTCGGGGGTTGTTTAATGCAAAACGCTACTGTACAGGGAAAGCATTTTTATGTTTGATCGGGTAAGGGATTGGGATGCTTACCCGACCCGACGACATCGTCGAGACGGAAAAAGACGGACACTTGTGCCAAAAAATCCTATTGAAAATAATTTCTTCCGCAAAAAAAAAATTCGAACTGTTTATTCTCAAAAAGTTGTGTTGTCCGGCTCTTGAAAATTTTCCCCAAAGATTCAACGAATTCCATTGTTTTAATATGGTTTAGGAAAAAATGTCACTGCTAGCTGGATGCAACTCGGTAATTGTTCAACCCAAGTGTCACACCATGGTCCTGCCAAATGGTGTCGACCGTACAAACAACAGGTATGTACGAAACGATCCTTTTTCTATTTTCTTCCTCCTTTGCTGCCTTGCGGACAAAAAAACGACAGCAGGCAACATTTAACCTAGCAAACTCTCCGGCTCTCAGACAGTTTAGGGCCCGGCAGGAGTCTTACCTCTAATCGGTCAGGCAAAAGAAAACTATCGAATCCAATTTAGTTTAACTGTTTCCGAGGTGGCGAGGGTGGGGACGGGGACAGGTCGGGGAAGATGCTGACAACATGGACCGTTTAAGTGGATAGCAATTTTACTCGAAAATGATACAGATTGCACTTTTCGGTCGTTCGTCGAACACTTGACTTTTCCTGCACTGTCATCAGGTTTTGGGTCAAGCTGTTCCTTTTTTTCTGGTGTCGAAGAGATTGGTTGGTTCGTTCGTAGAAAATCGGTTGTCTGCTGGATTTAATTATCGATTCCTTCGAAGGAAAGTTTTATCTAGTCTACTGATCTGGAAACGTCGAGAAGAGGATTATGTTTTTATTTTAGACCAACTTCTGGTGCTGTTTTTTTTCAAGACAGTGGGCCGTTGCTTATTTCATCCACGTGTACTTGTTCAGACATTGTCAAACACGCACTTTAGTCTACCCTCGGCTTTTGTCAATAAAAGTTAACTATTGTCTGGAACAAGACTCCGTTACATGTAAAATAACTTTTTCCATTGTTGGTTAACAGACAAATTTCTGCTTCACAAAGAGAGCAAACATCGAAACTTTCCTCCGGAGGATGGCTCTAATGACGCCCAGTTCGGTCGATGATGGGGGGGGGGGGTCGACGGGAGATGGTGGAGAGTACCGAAGATTGGCTGTTACATCTTGAGTTAAACCGATTATCCCCTCTTGTAAAAGTCTGAACAAGTTTATCAGACATGTATTCATCGAGGGTTTTTTTTTCTTCTGTGGAACAGTTTTCGAACAGACCGTGGGTTGATTGTTTTTCATAATCAGCTGAAGTTCTTTCGAATTACGGTCTATTTTTAAGGTAATGATTAGATCCGGTTTTCAACCAATTACCAAATGATTCCGATTGATTTATTCGAACGGTAGGAAGCCAAAATTGGATAAGTGAAACTTCGTTTAAAAAACCCCGTTTAAGTATTTTTGTGTGCAAAAACCGGATAAAAACATTAAGTGCAAACCAAACTAAGTGGCACACATCCTGATCTAAACCTTTCTAAACAGAATTTATAATTCCACAAGCACTGAAAATGTCACCCCGCTACTAGCAACTACCGACTGCACTTGCACCGAAGACCTGCACTTCAAGTCTCGCTGGTGGTCGCCCCAATCGTCGTCGTCGTCGTCGTCGCCGTCGCCGTCATCGACTTCGTCATCATCATCATCGTCATCACCGTGGCAATAAGATGAATTACCCCCGCAGCACAAATGAGCGTCAATTAGGCGGGCATTTTAAGCGAATCGTGCCTATCGTTTCGGTTTTAAGGTCGGCCGGATCGGGTTTTATGACCGTATTATTATGGGCCATTTTTCGCCTTCGACTTCGGAGCTTCGAGTTCGAAGCGAAAACCACCGTCGTCGATGGGTGGTGCATTATTTGCATTTGGCACCGAGAGGAACACAACTGGCGGACTGGCAGGACCCGGTGATTCGCACGACTTTTTCATTGTATGCCGATTCGTGCCAACAACCGTGGCGAAAAACCTGAAACATTTCGGCCTGGGACGGTTCTTCGAACAACAATTTGTTCGTTTTATTTGTACATTGTCTACAATTTCACAGTGTTAATTTTGCATTAAAACAAGTGTTGAACATTTCTTCATATTTCGCATGTGCTTTTTCGGTTGGCTTCGAAACGTCTGCTGCGTAGCCAACGAATTTCCTGACGTACTGAAAACTTCGGCTGATTTTCAGGTTGTCGAAAAATGAAAACCATAATTTTTTTTCTGTGAACTTCAAGACTTTATGCATGTTCTGATGTTTTGATTTGGGGTATCGCAGCTTCACCATTTATCTGATTGTGTTGTGTGTTGTGTCGTGTTTAACCTATCCCAGAGCCTCACTGTTCAGAACTAAGCAAGGTGTTGATTCAATCAAATTTCGATGATCCATTTCGTATGCAGAGGAAATCGTGCTCCGAGGTCACCTTTCCATCGACCAGTCCCGCCTCAATGAAATAATTGCACCAAATGGATTCAATTACAATCGACTATTTTTTTTGTTTGCGGTTATAAAGATTTGATCCCTAAAGTCATTCGGCTCTCCGAACCAGGAAAACTTTCTGACGGGGTTGGGAATCGAACTAAGGTGGACTGAATGAAAGGGATCGACTAACCCATCACGCTACACCCGTCTCCTATGTTCTTCAGGGATCAGGGTCATTTCCCCAAAGGCCATTTCGCCGGATCCAAAAAATCGTAATTAGAATTGATTAAAAATAAAGACAAATGGAAGATGATAGCGTTAGCACCCGTTTTGTTGAGCTACAATTGTACTTCTTGATTGATTCTTGTACTCTTGAATAAAGATTGATTCATGAACCTTAGAACGGAGTTCCCAAGAAAACTTGTTGACTATTAGCTACTAAACATCAAGGCAATTGCATAGGTGTATCTACAAGGCAAATGTATGTGGTATTTTCCGTTTATTAGGTGAAAATAAAAAAATAAATGTCCGACCTCGCAACCGCTCGTTGGGACCTAACTAAAGCAAAGAAGCCCAGCTTTGAGTAGACCGGGCAAACGAGGCGGTTACAGGTTGGAATGCAAGAGGCCGCCGCTTCCGACGGCGGGTCGGCGTCCGACTCAGCTGGCGTCGGCATCTTGGCTTCGGTTATGTGGCTGCGCCACATCAGTTATACAGAAGACATAACATACAGGAGACATAACCCTTTCGGCAAAATGACCCTTTCGGTGAAATGACCCACTCCCGTTCTTCAGTATGGTATGAATAATTAACATTTCCTAATCTTACCAATACTCGAGTTTGCACTCAATGTTCCATTTCTCACCGCATCGGAACCTTCCAAACCTTTAGTCTTCTGAACCAGCCAATTACACTCTTGGAAAATTATATGATATTGCACACTTCTGAATATTTTTTCTATAGACGCTCTGGCATAAAACAACACTAATAAAAATAATCGAATTATTTAAACATTTAGGGGTTTTTTGTTTTGTACAAAAATGCACATATTTTATTTCAAGTTTCTTTGCGTTTCGCCTTCGGTTCGTCAGTGCTTAAAGCAGTTCAAGTAGAACTGCCATCTCCGCCTAGCAGTCCAACTTGAACCGCTAAGCAGACGCGAAGTTCACACTACTTATGTGACCCTTTAAGGATATAACACTAAGCACTGACGAGCCGAAGGCGAAACGCAAAGAAACTTGAAACAAAATATGTGCTTTTTTGCACAAAACAAAAAAAAACCTAAATGTTGAAACTCTGCGGCGACCAGTAGCCAGTCGTCACTCGTTTACGCCCGAGACGTCAGATAGGATATGGCACGTAGTGTTATATCCTTAAAGGGTCACATAAGTAGTGTGGACTTTGCGTCTGCTTAGCGGTTCAAGTTGGACTGCTAGGCGGAGATGGCAGTTCTACTTGAACTGCTTTAAGCACTGACGAGCCGAAGGCGAAACGCAAAGAAACTTGAATTATTTAGTTTAATTTATTTATATCTGATCTATGTTGGTCTTCATGATATATTGGTACACGCAGCAAAATTGAGCCTGTTCAACATAACAAATCAGTTAGTAGATTTTGTCGTGAATACGACTTACTTTACTATGGGGCGCCTTTTCAAAATTAGCCATATGGAAGAATGGGCAGAACTTAATCGTGAATATCTCGACTTGTATTAATGGTAGCAACATAATTCTTTCACCATTTCATCAAAAATATGATCAGGAATTCAGGATAATATTTTGAACAGTGTGCGATAACCACAAACAACTCAAAAATTAAGTTTTCTTAAAATTTGAAAACAACGCGGAAAATTCTTTACTTTCGCTTGGGTTTTTCGCGCAAGGACGACGATTTTGAAGTAGTCAGGCACATATCTTCAACTGAATGCGTATAAAAGGGGAACCGTGGTCGAAAATCGATCATTTCTTGTCGTGCGTTCGATGGAAGCAGACGTCGTGGGAGTGGAATCATCAACCAGCAGCGACGGAGAATGCACCTTCTGCGTGGTTACAACCTCAAACGCTCAAGTCGCATCTCTCATTCGCTTGCTGGCCATCAAGGCGAGAACCAGCAGCGACTGAAACTGGATTCTGAGTCTGTTATTGGATCTAAATTTAGGTCTTGAACTCAGGGTCCAGTTCTCTATTCCAGACTTCTATTCGGTTCTTCTTAAAACCATAATAATACTCCTAAAGAATTATGCGGAATTTACTTTACTGTACCTCTATACAACCCATTTTTGTCGTGAATACGACTTACTTTACTGTGGGGTGCCTTTTCAAAATTTACCCTCTGAGAGAGTGATAAGAATCAGAACGCGTTCTAAGGAAGAGAACAAAATATCTGCTGCTGTACAACAAATCGTCCGGGAAAAATGTTCCGAAAAGTGGTGAATATCGCAGTGAGTTCCTCAATTTGGTCCTTGTGAATGCTAGAAACGAGTCCCTTCAGCATATTGATAGTTTCTTTCAATAAATTATGCAAATCCGAAATGCGATAATCGACATTAAAATTCTATATGCGGCTATTTTCATAGCCGTTAGGACCGCCCATTAGTGAAAAAACTAAGTACGAAATCACATAAAAGGAAATCTCTTAACAAAAATTGAATCGGTTTGGATTCTATCGCCACTGCGAGCAGATGTGTTTTGTGTCGTCTGCAAGCTTACGACAAGAACGATTACGTCACAGCTGCCAGTCATTAGCATTGGGAAAAAACAACGGTGGAGAGCATTGCACAAGATCAGCCGTTCTAATGGCTCTAAAAGTTTTCTAAAGAACTATTAGGATTTGTTGTTTGCAAATCGTAGGGAAATATCCTCAGTTTACTACATATCAAGAACAGTTTGCTTTTTTTTTTTTTTCAATAACTATTTATTGGAATATGAGTTAAAATTAAATTATTAAGATTTAAATTGGGTGTTCAGCCACAAGTGGTGGCTTTTCAGCCCTGTTATATATATATATATATGATTTGGTTATTACCATGAAGACATCATTTGCTTCCGCAATTCTGAGATTTTTGTGTAGGGAAAAATTTAAACCTACTTGTATTGTGTAATGGGGAAAAGGAACTTATATACTAACTTACTATCTAATACAGAGAGCGAATCGATTCAATTGAAGATTGCATCGATTTTTGTCGGAATTTGCTTATAATATTATGTGACATTACATCTAATGGTTCTATATTTGTGAGTCTGTGTAACTCATTTGTACTAAACCAGGGAGGACGCTTCAAAATCATTTTCAGAATTTTATTCTGAATCCTTTGAAGCGTTTTCTTCCTGGTAGAACAACAACTTGACCAAATTGGTACTGCATAAAGCATGGCTGGTCTGAAAATTTGTTTATAAATTAACAATTTGTTTTTTAGACAGAGCTTAGAATTTCTGTTTATAAGAGGATATAAACATTTAATATATTTTCTACACTTTGCCTGGATTCCTTCAATGTGATCCTTGAAAGTGAGTGTTTTGTCATACGTTAAACCTAAGTATTTAGCTTGATCAGACCATGTCAATTCCAAGCCATTCAATTTGAGAATGTGATTATTGTTTGGTTTAAGAAAAGAAGCTCTTGGCTTGTGAGGAAAGATAATTAATTGCGTTTTTGCTGCATTTGGTTTAATTTTCCATTTTGACAGATAATCACTGAAAATATTTAAACTTCTTTGTAGGCGACTGCAGATCACTCTTAGATTTCTACCTGTGGCTAACAGACTTGTGTCGTCACAGAATAGCGATTTCTGACAACCAACGGGTAGATTTGGAAGATCAGAAGTGAAAATATTATACAAGATTGGAGCTACGATCGAACCCTGCGGAACACCGGCTCGTACGGGTTCAAGATTAAGATTTACAATTCTGATAGCTAACCTGAAGAGTACGATCAGTTAAATAATTTTGAATCATTTTGATCAAATAAATAGGAAACTGGAAATCAGACATTTTTGCTATTAAACATTTGTGCCAAATACTGTCGAATGCTTTTTCTATGTCTAAAAGAGCAACTCCAGTGGATAACCCAGAAGATTTATTTGCTTTTATCATGTTCGTTACTCTGACAAGTTGATGAGTAGTTGAATGTTCATGACGAAATCCAAACTGCTCTGGTAAAAAAATTGAATTCTCATTTATATGAGTCATCATTCTCAACAAGATAATTTTTTCAAAAAGTTTACTGATAGAAGAAAGTAAGCTAATTGGTCGATAACTTGATGTTTCTGCTGGGTTTTTATCAGGTTTAAAGATAGGAATTACATTAGCGTTTTTCCATCTTTTTGGGAAGTAAGCTAATGAAAAACACTTGTTGAAAATTTTAACCAGGAGTCTCAAGGCAACATCGGGAAGATTTTTAATAACAATATTAAAAATTCCATCATTACCAGGGGCCTTCATGTTTTTGAGTTTTCTAATAATTGATTTAATTTCATCAAAATTCGTCTCAATAATGTCATCGTGTGATAATACTTGGGTTGAAATATGATCATATTTCAGTGAGACTTCATTTTCAATAGGACTCACAACGTTTAAATTAAAATTGTGGCCACTCTCGAACTGCTGAGCAAGTTTTTGAGCTTTTTCACCATTTGTAAGAAGTATTTGATTTCCTTCCTTGAGAGCAGGAATTGGTTTCTGAGGTTTCTTAAGAACCTTAGAAAGTTTCCAGAAAGGTTTAGAATATGGTTTAATTTGTTCAACTTCTTTAGCGAAATTTTCATTTCGCAAAAGAGTAAATCTATGTTTAATTTCTTTTTGTAAATCCTTAACTATGTTTTTCATAGCAGGATCACGAGAACGTTGATATTGTCGTCGACGAACATTCTTCAACCGAATGAGCAGTTGAAGATTGTCATCGATGATAGGAGAATTTAATTTAGTTTGAGCTTTGGGAACTGAAAGATTTCTAGCTTCGATAATATAATGATTCAAATTATCAATTGCTGTGTCGATGTCCGCAGAATTTTCTAAAATAGTTTCATGATCCACATGATTTTCAATGTGAGATCTGTAATTCAACCAATTAGCTCTATGATAGTTGAAAATAGAACTAATTGGATTAATTATAGCTTCGTTGGAAAGTCTGAATGTTACAGGAAGATGATCTGAGTCAAAATCAGCATGAGTAATCGGTTCACTACAAATGTGACTTTGATCTGTTAGAACCAGAAATTGTAGAACCAGAAGAAAAATTGTAGACGGGTTTTTCACGAAAGAGAAACAAGTAGGATTACTGGGATGAAGAACTGTGAAGTAACCAGCTGAGAGTTGATTATGAAGTATTTTACCATTACTGTTATTTTGCCTACAATTCCACTGGACATGCTTAGCATTTAAGTCCCCTATTACGAAAAATTTCGATCGATATCTTGTAAGTTTTTGCAAATCGCCTTTAAAGAAATTTAATTGTTCGCCGGTGCATTGGAATGGCAAATATGCTCCAGCGATGAAATAAATTCCATGAATGGTTTCAACTTCGATTCCCAAGCTTTCAATAACTTTAGTATTGAAAGAAGGTAAAATTCGATGTTTAATTTGCCGTTGGACAAAAATGGCAACTCCACCACCCATTCCAGTAAACCTGTCAAATCGATGAACCACATAATGTGGATTACTTTTCAATTTGACATTTGGTTTAAGAAAAGTTTCTGTCACAATGGCAATATGAATTTTGTGAACTTTGAGAAAATTATAAAATTTATCTTCACTCGATTTCAAAGATCGAGCATTCCAATTTAAAATATTCAAATAATTATTTAACATCACTGTTAAATTTTAAATTCATTATAATATTATTTGCAAATTTCCATCCGATTTGAAATGCTTCAAAAAGTGATGAAGTCGAATTCATTTGGATGATCATTTGAAAAAGTTGATCTTGTAGGTAGATCATTTTATTTTCAGTTATATCGCCTAAATCGACTTCATTTAAAGAAGCGAATGGCATTGAAGGAATATTTGTAGGTAGACTGCCATTAGAAGAAGATGATTTGGCCTGTCTACCTATTAATAAATTGTTTTCGTTAGAAGATGAACTGCAAGGCGGTCCTGTGTTTTGATTATTTACAATAGAAGAAATAGGTGATAGATTTCTACCTAATATACCAGCATAACTGACATTAGAAGAAGATGATGACGAGGTCGATCTACCTGTCAATAAATTGTTTTCGTTAGAAGACGAATTGACAGGCGTACCTGTTTTTTGTTTAGAAGAAATCAGTGCCTTAGAAGAATTAGGCGTGGCACTTGTAACGGTTTTTTGATTTTCAGGTATGTTCTGTAAATTTAAGGTCGTTGATTTGACTTGTTGTCGAAGCGAACGAGCGTTTAAAATTTTTTCCCTGACAGGACATTTCAAATAATTGGATTTATGATTTCCATTGCAATTTGAACATGAAAATTTATCAGTGATTTCATTCATTGGACAAACGTCTTTCGAATGCGATTTACCACAATTCAAACACCGTATATCCATATGACAATTTTTGGTTCCATGGCCGAAGCCTTGGCAACGACGACATTGCGTTAAGTTAGCAATACGATTATGCCGTTTATAATGTTCCCAATGAATTTTAATGTGGGAAATGAAACGTACTTTTTCTAAAGTTTTCAAATTGTTTACATCACTTCGATTGAAGTGTATTAGGTAAAGTTCATGGGAAATTCCAGAGCGTGGTTTAGAAGTACCATTCGCTCTTTTTTTCATAAGTATTACTTGGGAAGGGGCAAAACCAAGCAATTCTTTCAGTTCATTTTTAATTTCATCAATACTTTGATCATTTGATAATCCTTTCAAGACAGCCTTGAAGGGTCTGTCTGATTTTATATCATATGAATAAAATTTATGAAGTTTCTCGAACAAATATCGAATAAGACGTTCGTAATCTTCCAATCCATCAACCAAGACTCGACATTCTCCTCTTCGTCCGATTTGAAATGAGACTTTTACTTCCGGGAGAAAAGTAGAAAGCTTAGTCCAGAATGCTTTGAAGTCGGAAATCATCACCGTCACTGGTGTCATAGATTGTTGTTTCTTCTCAGAACGACAAGCGCCAATTTTGGGAATTTTTGAAGAATTTTCTTCTATGTCGCTACAATCGGATTCAGGAAGAATCTCGTAAATATTGTTAGACGGCATAGGATCAACGGAAGGGAAATCTGTCCGTTGTCTTTTATTTTTACATTCAGATTCTATAAGATCGTGAATGTTATTAGAAATATGTTGAATAACGGATTGTGATTTATTCCGTATTGAATTATTTTTAGCCTTAGGCTTGTTGCATTTCCGGTTGGACGCAGGCATTTTTGAAATCAATGAAATTTTAAATTAAATTAACTAGGCTAAATTAGTCTTCGATTAGACTCCTAGCTAGCCTTAAAAAAGGCTGATTAATTTCTTAGTCACTCTTTGTATCACTTAGTCACTTAGTTAGTGATTCAGGTAGCCTTGAAAATGACTGAAGCCTTGAATCAATGAAACTCTAGGTAGCCAGAAAAAAATTCCAGGAGCCAAGAGCTATACGCGTGCGGTGCGAACGACTGTTCAACACCGACTGTGAACAGTTTGCTTAGATTTGTGCACTTTTCGCTGTGTGAAATTCACAGTAATCGAGATCAAGTGAAGCTTTCTTTGTTTAAGCGAAAAATGTGAAAAAGGGGAATGCGTGCATAATTCATACAATTGATATTCGGATGTGGTGAGGAACATGTCAGTTGTTTTCGTATTCACGACATCCAGTTATGTCTCTGACATTACCCACCCGCCTTTTTTTTCCTTCGGCGAAATGACGCAAACTTTCTAAAGTAAATAAATTTGTAGCAACTGGCTGTCTCAAAAAGAAAACAAATTAGACCTAATCCACTTTGTGGTGTGATGATACTTTTTTTCTTATTATTGTGGTATTCTCCAAAATATTTTTCACTGAATCTTGAAAAAGAAACAAAAAAGATGATTGGGCATAAACTAGTATAACTTTTCCAATTCCTAATTGGTTTCATGCCAAATTTAGAAGACTTTTCCCTTTTTAAACACACTTCACTGTAATTTTAAACACACTTCATCCTGTAGCTCTGGAACCAGAAATTGTTTTTTTTTATAAAAAAAAGGCGGGTGGGTAATGTCACAGACATAACTGGAGGACGTGTATACGAATAAAACTGACATATTTCTTTCTCACTTCCGGATAAAGATAATCATTCGTATTAGATTGTGTATATTTTGCAACTTTCATTGTTTCGCTTCCAGAATTTTTACAATGCATCTATACTACAGTACGACTAATTGACGGCAAACATGTTCTACCATACAATTAAATAACACGGAACAAATACAGTTTTGTAGATTTAGATACTAGTAGAAATACTCAAAATCCTTTGGAAATATTTTAGTGATTCTAAAAAACCGCTTTGCGTAAATTGTCCAATGTTTATAATTGTTAAAATTAAAGAACAATCTGGGGCACGCTCCGAATTCAGCTGCAAATTTTCGGAATCTAGATCAAAAACCCATGTCATAAATTTAGTTCTAGAAGTAAGGAACTGAAGCTATTTTTAGAATTTTGTAAATTGCGTTATAAAACTAAATTTTGAACTTGAATTCCAAGTCTTAATATAGGAACTGAGCTCAGTTCCAGCATCTAATTCCAGAAATCATGTCCACAATTTAGTTCCAACATGTAGGTTCTGAATTCTGGAAATGAAGGCTGAGACCTAATTGATGAAATTCTGAAATTTATTTCAGGAATTAACGTTTTGAATTCAGTTTTTGAGTGAAGGTTCGGTGTTAAGACCCAATATTTAGTTTCAGAATCCAGATCTAAAATTCATATCCTGAATTTTGTTCATAAATTCTGAAAAATCCTAAATCATATCTCTGGATTCGAATCCCTGAATAAGGAACTGAATTTGAAACTATTTTCGAAATCCTGAAATAGAATTCAGTTCTAGAGTCATAGTTTTAAATTCTGAATCTGTGATCAGGAACTTGAATTTTGAAATAGAAGTATGAAACTAAATTCGGAACTTAAAACTACAAGGATCAGTCCCATGTGGTTGTTCGAGCCATTGATGTGGAACAAGGCAACCAAAATTTCTAATGATCGACATTTTCAATTAATCGTCACACTTTTGAATCCGCAAATGCACGAGAGTCTGCTTAGATTGATCTTTATTAGGAACCAACACCGAACACGCGAACCCAGAATATAGACTCTTAGGCTATTCGCAACGCGGTGATCTGTTCTAAAATGACATACTGTTGTATAATTTAAAACTGTCAAAAATAAAACTCGAGCTTGACGATCTTGATCGGAAAGATTTAAAATCTGTTCTATATATTTCTGTAAATGTATTGGTGTTGTGTCTATTCACTTCACTCTTTCAAATCAGAAACAAACAAACTAAATTAATGATTTCGAAAACGATATGAATATTTTGATAGATCATAGTGAGCTCGAGTGCTTCTAAATGAAACTGTATTATTCAGTGCAAAACATTTAACGCTTATATTGATAATTTCTGAAATGTCATTCGACGCTTTGACATCTCGTCTCTCAGATTTCGTATCAGACGCTCACGCAAAAAAAAAATTGAAACAGTGTTCTATTCGTGTTTCAAATATTCATTAATTTAAAACAATTTCGTCGAGCAGTTTTAAATCTGTTTTAAATTTGTACTCGAAAAATAAATCTTAGCGTCGTGATTGACATATTTCAATTGTAGATCTAAAGTAGATCAGTCCATATGAAATAAAACAGCGTTGCAAACAACCTAATAGTCGTGATTTGTATTTGTTTTGTACCCGACGAAATTACATCAATAGCCCAAATGTATGCAATTATTTGTTTGTATATGCTTGCGATACGGCAATCGATATTTAAGCTTCTCTTCGCCAAGCTTGTGTTCAAGTTTTGTATTCAAGTAGTTCTTTTTATAGCGTTTCTCTACCATTATTACCATTCTGCGATTTCGATAAAATATTTCTCATTATCAATCGAGTTCATCTTATATAAATTAGAAATTAGTCTTATGCACTCAAAATTTACCCTGGGGTAGTTGTCATTTTCTCAGGCGAAACGACATAACATGGAATTTCATCCAATCTTGCATGACACAAGATCAGAGCATACCAGTTAAAGCTTCAAATCGTTTTATGGCACTTTTTGTCTTGCTGTCTACCAACAACCTACCTCTAGCATACTACGCGTAGGACTGAAACGTTAGCTATAATTTTGCTTCTATTTATAGATTCGCGTGCTTCCAACAGCTTTGCTTTTGATTCGATTGACCAATCAGAGCGATGCTTTCCTTCTGATATATCGCTTACTCCTTCAAAACCGTCGACTATGGCAGAGAAATCCGGTATGCCGGAGATTTTTTGCAGACAAAAAGGACACTGCTAGCTATTAATCAACATTTCAATGATATACAATTGAAAATACATGGCTATGAACATTCAAATCAATACGTAAAAATATTTCCAATCAAATGGTGACATAATATTAATAATTGATACAAAATTGACTGAGCTGTAATTGTTCAAAACCTGGCCACATTTTTACGTGTATTTTTCTTGAGTTTCTAGTTTGCACCCGTATATAGAAAACAAAAATGTGTTCCACATTAAAACCGCTGCCATTTGGCAATGGTTCAGAATCTGTCAATTTTTATGGCTGCGTCCTGTTGTTTACACTCTTCTCTAACCACTTGTGCAGTTGTTTATTCGTTTTCATTAGTTTGTTTGGAAATGCGTGGATTTTCAGCAGAACAACGTCAAAAAAATGTGTACAAATGGTGCACAGAACGCGGACTGTCACTGAGAAAGATAGCAAAAATGGTAGGAGTAAGTGAAAAAGCCGTGCGAAATGCAATCAGGAAGTTCGGTGAGGATAACACTTTTGAGGATAAACCGAAAACGGATCGAGAAAAAGGTCCTGCTAACCCTCAGTTAGATAAACAGATACTGAAGGCGTTCGAGCAAAAGAAGGAGGTTTCAGTTCGGGATGTGGCCAAAAAAGTGGGCACATCGAAGTCAAATGTTCTTCGTGCTAAAGAACGTTTGAATCTTCGAACCTATAAGAAGCAGAAACAACCAAAACGTAGTCCGAAACAAGAAGCATCGATCAGGCCGAGGGTTCGAAAGCTGTACAATACGATTCTTGCTGGAAATTTGAACTGCATAATCATGGACGACGAAACCTACGTGAAACTTGATTACAAATCCTTACCGGGACCACAATATTATACGGTGCGAGAAGGGCAAGTGTTAAACCAGTCCGAGACATCGATTGAAGTCGAAAAATTTGGTAAAAAAGCTATGGTCTGGCAAGCAATTTGTAGCTGCGGTAAGATTTCGAAACCCTTTATCGCCACAGCTTCAATGAACAGCGAAATATACATCAAGGAATGTTTACATAAACGACTTCTACCCATGAATCGAAGCCACAAGAATCTTGTTGTCTTCTGGCAAGATCTTGCTTCTTGCCACTACTCGAAATCAACGGTAGAATGGTATACTTCCATGTCACTTCGACCAATTGAGGAATTTTGAGCATTAACGAAGGCACATCTTAGGAAACATGTCTCGGCAGCCGAAACCATTCAACAGTTCGAAAAAGATTGAAAAAAAGTGTCAAAACTTGTCGCCAAGAAATCTGTACGGAATTTAATAAGGAACGTTCGCAAGAAGGTGCATGACTAAGTAGCAAATGTTGAGAATAATATTCTGTTGTTGTAGTCTAATATTATCAGTATATCGAATAAAATTTGAATATCTAACACTTGTGAATTATTTCCAGCGAAATCAAAGTGCGTCCATACTTTCTGGGACAGTCTTTACAAAACAAACACGAATCAAGGCAGAGTCTGGGTTTGTGTGTTCTTAATGCACTCAGGAACACTACTGAGAGGAATTCACATAAAAAACCGCGTAGCTTCGGAAATCCTCGTAAAAACGCGTGACAAACTCATATAAAAAACCGCATGTAATAGAATTCTCATTTGAATATAAGTTTGCAAACATTAGTCCAACCGTTTTAATGGAATTAGTGTGGTCTGAAGTACACGATAACTTTTTCTGGTACTTCCGGAATCGGAAACAGAGATTTGGTATATCAAAAATCAATATATCTAATCATACCTGTTCTATTGATAAGATTAGTTGAAAGTATTTGGCATGTTTTTTTGCGTCACGTATTAACAGTTCGGCTGAAAAGTTCGTATCGTTTAATAGAAACACACATTTTTTTGCCAAAATTCGTTTTCACTATTCAACATTATTGCCATCAGAGGCGATACAGCGATTATAGCGATCATCCAACTTTTCGATACCATTTTTGTAGTACGATTTGTCCTTTGCTTCAAAATAGGCCTCAGTTTCAGCGATTACCTCTTCGTTACTTCTCATTTTTTTTACCAGCGAGCATTCTCTTGAGGTCTGAGAACAGGAAAAAGTCACTGGGGGCCAAATCTGGAGAATACGGTGGATGAGGGAGAAATTCGAAGCCCAATTCGTTCAATTTCAGCATGGTTTTCATCGACTTGTGACACGGTGCATTGTCTTGATGAAACAAAACTTTTTTCTTCTTCAAATGAGGCCGTTTTTGGAAGTTTCGTCCTTCAAACGCTCTAATAACGCTATATAATAGTCACTGTTGATGGTTTTTCCCTTTTCAAGGTAGTCGATGAAAATTATACCATGCGAATCCCAAAATACGGACGCCATAACCTTACCGGCCGATTGTTGAGTCTTTCCACGCTTTGGGTTCGGTTCATCGCGTGCAGTCCACTCAGCTGACTGTCGATTGGACTCCGGAGTGAAGTGATGGAGCCATGTTTCGTCCATTGTTATATATCGACGAAAAAAACGGTTTTATTTCGATATAACAGCTCCAAACACTGCTCAGAATCATCAATTCGTTGTTGTTTTTGATCGATTGTGAGCTCACGCGGCACCCATTTTGCACAAAGCTTTCTCATATCCAAATATTCGTGAATAATATGTCCAACACGTTCCTTTGATATCTTTAGGGTGTCAGCTATCTCGATCAACTTCACTTTACGGTCAATGAAAATCATTTTGTTGGTTTTTTTCTCGTTTTCATCGGTAACAGCCTCTTTTGGACGTCCACTGCGTTCATCGTCTTCGGTGCTCATATGACCAGTACAAAATTTTGCAAACCACTTACGAATTGTTGCTTCGCCCGGTGCAGAGTCTGGATAACACTCATCAAGCCATTTTTTGGTATCGGCGGCACTTTTTTTCATCAAAAAGTAGTGTTTCATCAACACACGAAATTCCTTTTTTTTCTATTTTTTCATAATAACAAAAGTAGCTTCACTCAAAATGCAATATCTCACAAACTAATAATCAGAAAGCTGTCAAATTTATACACGTAGCTTTTGAAGGTTGGTACTAACTGAAAATGGTATGGATTTAATTCTAGTGGCGCCCTCTCATAGAAACGATACGAACTTTTCAGCCGATCTGTTAAAATACGCGCTTAGAAATGAAATCTTTATACTTATCTACTCAATACTATTCATTCTGAGATTCCGGAACAGGAAATCGTATCAGGATGCAAAAAAAACCTTCACTTTTAAAATCTTAGCTTGCGAAAATTGGTTGATAAATCGAGTGCACTTTTCTCATTATTCGTTCCACATTTCGCTACATAACTTCGGAACCAGAAGTCGGATCCTAATGAAATTCAATAACATTCTATGCGACTATAAAGCGTTTTATTTGAATCTGAGTTGAAGAAAATCGAATAAGTAGTCTGGCCTAAGCTAAGAAAATCGAGCGCTCATTTTTTCTTTTTTTCTTTTGTACATTTTGACCCGTTACTCCCGAACTGGAAGTTCGATCGGGTTCAAGTTATCTACAACAGCATCAACTTAAGAGTAGACGTAGACGATAATACTTTCCTAATCGTCCCTCAAGCATCGCTAGATGCGAGAAATCCAGAAACTCCGAACATCATGGACAATATGAGTTCATCAAAATAGTTTGATTCGATTTCATTCATTTATTTTTCATTTTGTAGTCTATGAGTGAACTCTGCCAACCAAAGGAGCAATGAAATTCCAGATACTTTTCGTGGTTGACGCGAAATTAGCTTTCTATTCCAATGAATGGTAGCAAGGTCAGACAACAAACTAAGTCAAGTCAATTTTCCAGTTGATAAACCAAAGTTTTATGTTTTTCTAGCAATCCGTGTTGATCTCTGATAGTGAAGAAACAAGCTGTTTTATTAGTCATTACCTACAATTTGGGCCTTTATGATTGGTCACTCAAAATATGTTTGTCGCGAAAAAAAAATCGTACATGTCGAATCCATCCTCTATTTTTATGAGTCCAACGAAGCGAAGAAAGACTTTTTAACATGACGATGATAGAACTAATTTACTAACCAATTAACCAGACACTAGATCAGTAAAACACTCTCAACTGGCAGTTTCCATCGAATAAATTATCACGCCTCGTAAAGTTTCCCGATTCGCGAATAAAAAAAAAGTGTTTCCGGAACTAATCCCATAAAATCTGACAGTAGCGGCGCTGTTGATGTGCCACGACTGCCCCAAACCGTTTCACGGAGCCTTACATTAATTAGTCAATTTGTAATCCAAATTACCAGCAAAGATTGCCGAACATGGCAGGAAAGACGGCTGACTTAATTGCTCATTTTGAAAAGAAAAGTCGAATTACTCCGGTTCAAGAATGAAATAAAAAAAAACGACAGAAATTGAGTTTCTCTTCATAGAGATCCGAAGTGAGGGGTGAAAGTGTTTCACACGATCATTTCAAAGTTCTAATAACAAAAGTCATAGAGCCTAATAGTAATAATAAAAATACATTAATAAGAATAATGCCAAATTCAACATGAACTAAACAAGAGTGGTTTATTACCGGTCTAAGTCGGCTCTGAATTACCATTACCATAACATAATAGGATCCAAAAGTCGGCCATGGCTAATCGGATGCGAGAGCGAGGGGAGAAACTCACAGCACCAGAACCGTGCGGATTCAATCCATTTAGTTATTTATTTATTTATTTTGTGTCAATTTAAGTAACGAAGTCGAAGTTGGTTCGTTTTGGCCCCTTTGCAAGACAAGTTTGGATCATATTTTCTCACTATTATTGTCAAAAAAAAAACAACGACCGCGGACGAACGCACGGTCGATTCGGTAGCAAAATTACTCAGCAAAATTCAACGGGGGGAAACCAACATTTCCACCATCACATGTTTTTGGATGACGACGGCATTTGGAATGAAAGTACAGACGCCTTCCAGAAGTAATAAAATTAAATAAGCTAATAAAGGGACATAAATTTGTCAAATGAGGAAACATTACCGAGCTACAGCCGATGTTTTGCGATTTCGTTCTGCTTGCGGAAGTGGTAGTAGGAAATCGATTAAAGAAGAAACCAGGCGACGGAGATTTCCCGTTTCAGTGTCGTGGTCGTGGTAAAGAGAATAATTACATGAATCACAACGAGAAAAAACACAAGAAGGGAAACTGCAGGCAACAGAGAAAAACAAAAGGAATGTAATGTAAATGCGGAGATCGTAGAATCAAATTTTGTTACGGTATAAAGTTTGCCAAAAATAAGCAGATATTTTGTTCCTAACTGAAGAAAGACAAGGTATCGTAGTAGGGAGCAAGCAAAAAACATAAAGATAAAATTAAAAATATGGAACATAGGATAAAAAATAAGAACACTCAAGAGAGGAGACTGAGAGTCAATATGGTAGAAGATAGGAAAATGATAAAAGATATACAGAATGTATACGTTGGCAAACATAAGACAGAGATCAGAAAACAATGGAACGGAATGTGAAATACTAGACAAAAGGATAATATCTAGAAGAATAGAACACGAAAGTACAAAAGAAAGATTACAAAAGTTGATATCAAAAAGACGGGAGACAGAAGGGAAACAGGGAAACTTGTTTTGATCCACCTAGTGGTGTAATGATGACGCTCATAAATCGAAATAGTTTCCAATTTGGAGTATTTTGCCCACTAATCCTAACAATTAATCCTAAGAATTAACAGAATTGAACATTAACTAGAAATAAATTCAAACTCGAATAATGTTTTAGCACAGAGTTGAATAATTTTTTAATAAACAAAAATTACAAGTAAAATAAGTAAAAATCGAAATCGGATAGTAAACCCAGAAGAATTCAGGATAGAAGACAAAAATCAGAGAAAGAGAAAACTAAGAAAAACAAAAATTAAAAATGAAATTTGTGTTGAAAAAAATATAAAATATAAAATTGAGGATAAAATTGGAATACCAATAGAATACCAAAAACACAATTCCGAATCGAAAGAAGAAGAAAATCATAGAAAATAAGCCAAGAAAATAGACAAGATGACAGAAGACGACAAGACAGAAGAGAAAATGACAAGTAATACAAAATAAGAAGCTTTTAAAAAATCTGAAAACTGAGAAAAAAACTCCGTGAAAGAAAATCAGAAGACTTCGATCAAAAAACTTGAAACACAATACAAGAAACAAAGACAAAATTACAGAACACAAATTAATAGTAGACAAAAGGTCATAGAACGAAAATAATATTTTTTTAAGCCAAGAGTTTGAATCCAAAAGACAGAAGACATAAACTAGAATCTAGAAGATAGAAACCACAAGCCAAAGACAGAAACCAGAGAACAAAAAACAAAAGGTAGAAGCCATAAAACAAAAAGCAAATACATATATCAAAAGGAAAAATGTAGAAAATAATAGGAAAGAAAGAAGAAAACAATAGAAAACAAAACTGAAGACAGAAGTACACAATACAATAAAAAACAATGAAAGAAAATATAGAAAACAATTGCACAGATTACACAAGACAAAAGCCTAAAGCCAAAAGACAGAAACCAGAAACCAGAAACTAGAAGACAGAAACCAGAAGCCATAAGATAGAAACCAGAAAACATAAGACAAAATGCAGAATCCATAAAACAAAAAACAAATTCAAGAACACAAAATGATAAAAACAAACTTGGAACAGATTATGATAAAATACTAAAATATAGAAGCCAGTGAGACAGAAAATTATTTAATATAAAAATAAACGGTAGAAGAAAGAGAAGAACAAACAAAGAGTCGGCAGAAAAAAAACAACAGAACACAAAACGACAGAAGTCAAAAGGGTAGAATTTAAACGAAAGAAAACACTAAAAAAATGCCGTATAGCATTTTGTATAGCATAGCAAGCAGAGGATAAAAATAGTATACCAGAAACAGAATTACCAATCGAAAGAAGACAAAAGCATAGAAAACAAGCCAAGAGATAGACAAAAGCACAGTACAGAGCAGTACGGAGGAGAAAGAGAAAAATAACATAAAATTAAAAGACCCTGAATAAAATTGAGAAACGAATTTCGAAAACCGAAAAACAGGTAGAGAGGTATCAGAAAACTGAAAACACAAGGTAACAAATAAAGACAAAACGACAAAATAGAAATTTATAGAAGCCAAAAGTTCAGTAAATGAATAGAAATTAGTGAACTTAAAGATAAAACAAAGAAAGAAGGTAATCAATATAATAAAGCCGAATTCGCAGAAAATGAATAATAAACAAAAAAAACTAATACAACTGAAGAGAAAAAAAGACAGAAAACGTACTCCAAAACTAATATCAGGAACATGCAATCAGAGAACATAGATCAGAAGTCAGAAATCAGACGACAAAAGTTTGAAACCAAAAAACGAAGAACAGAACACAAAATATTGAAGAAAAACTCGCAACAGGTTATGATAAAAATATATGGAAACCATAGACAGAAAACAAAACCAACAGAATAATAAAGTGCCAAAGACGTAAAAGAGCTAACAAGAAGAAGGATAACAAAACAACAGGACATAAAACGACAGCAGCTTAAAAGTCAAAACAAACACGGAAGAAGATACAAAGAAGAAAATATAAGCAATTAGAACAAAAAGGAATAAAACTGGAGACAAATAAATAGGGAATGAAAAGACAGAAGACGAAAAGATAAAAAACATGGATAATAGAAAAAAGGCAAAAAATACGAGAACAGAAAACAATACGACAGAAGACGGTAAACAAGAGAACAGAAGACAGAAAACAAACCGACAGAAAACATAAAACGAAAGGATACAAGACCGGCACAAGAGGACAGAAAACAATTGAAACGAAAATAAAAAAGGGAAAGATTACACAAAAAACAGGAACAAAAAGCCAGATAGAGAAACTCAGAAAATCGAAAATGAACAAAATGAAGTTGTGTTTAGAAAACTAATAATAGAATGCCACATCGAGAGAAGGCAACGAAATCAAACTATGACATGATATAGACAAAAAGTAAAATAATATAAAACAAGAAAAATCTGAAAACTGAGAACAAGATCCAGAAAACTAAAACTAGAAGGCAGAAATGAGAAGACTGAAAACAGGAACAAAGACAAAACGAAAAATATAAATTAATAAAATATAAAGGGTCAGAGAAAAAACTAAAAGATGAAACAGACTAAAAATATGAAAAAAGCATGAAACCATTATTAGGAAAACGAAATGGCAGAATGAACTAAGAGAACAGAAGAGAATAAAAATAAAAGAATGTATTTCAAAACACACACCAGAAGCATGAAATCAGAGAACAGAAATCAGTAGTCAGAAATCGGGAAAAAGAAATCAGAAGACTAAAGTAAGAAATAAAAAAAAACGAAGAACGGTACACAAGATGATGAAGCCAAACTTGCAACAGGTTATTACAAAATATAAAAATATAGAAGCCATAAAGACCGAATAAAAATGACCAGAAGCATAAAGGGTAAAGAATCGAACAGAAACACAGACAACAGAACAAGAGAACACAAAACGACAGGAATTAAAAGCAGAATATATAAGTAATATAAAAAAGAAAATATTAAAACAAAAACGAATAAACGACATGAATAGAAGACAAAATGACAGAAGGCTTAAAAGTGTAGGACTGAATAAAGGCAATAACAGTACAAAAAAAAAGAAAACAATATAACAGAATATTGAAAACGAAATAATAGAATACTAAAAACCATAGGAGTTAAGATATAGCAGAGGCCGGAAGTAAAAAAACAAAAGAACAAAAACAAAAAAAAAATGAAAGAAGACGGGAAACAATAGGATATAAGGCAGGAAACAATGGGAAAGAAGGCATAAAATAATAGAAGAAAACAGGAAATAAGACAAAAATCATTGGGCAGAAAACAGAGAGACAGAATTAAAGAAAATCAAAAAACAAAGAGACAGAAAAGACAGGACTAAGACAGAACTAAGACAGAAAAGACAGAACTAAGACAGAAAAGACAGAAAAGACAGAAAAGACAGAAAAGACAGAAAAGACAGAAAAACAGAAAAACAGAAGAGACAGAAAAGATAGAAAAGACAGAAAAAAAAGAAAAGACAGAAAAGACAGAAAAGACAGAAAAGACAGAAAAGACAGAAAAGACAGAAAAGACAGAAAAGACAGAAAAGACAGAAAAAACAGAAAAGACAGAAAAGACAGATAAGACAGAAAAGACAATAAAGACAGAAAAGACAGAAAAGACAGAAAAGACAGAAAAGACAGAAAAGACAGAAAAGACAGAAAAGACAGAAAAGACAGAAAAGACAGAAAAGACAGAAAAGACAGAAAAGACAGAAAAGACAGAAAAGACAGA
Source organism: Malaya genurostris (assembly GCF_030247185.1). Taxonomy (NCBI): domain Eukaryota; kingdom Metazoa; phylum Arthropoda; class Insecta; order Diptera; family Culicidae; genus Malaya; species Malaya genurostris. Next base: position 124,742,976 of record NC_080570.1, read on the forward strand.
AAAGACAGAAAAGACAGAAAAGACAGAGAAAACAGAAAAGACAGAAAAGACAGAAAAGACAGAAAAAAAAGAAAATTCAGAAAAGACAGAAAAGACAGAAAAACAGAAAAGACAGAAAAGACAGAAAAGACAGAAAAGACAGAAAAGACAGAAAAGACAGAAAAGACAGAAAAGACAGAAAAGACAGAAAAGACAGAAAAGACAGAAAAGACAGAAAAGACAGAAAAGACAGAAAAGATAGAAGAGACAGAAAAGACAGAAAAGACAGAAAAGACAGAAAAGACAGAAAAGACAGAAAAGACAGAAAAGACAGAAAAGACAGAAAAGACAGAAAAGACAGAAAAGACAGAAAAGACAGAAAAGACAGAAAAGACAGAAAAGACAGAAAAGACAGAAAAGACTGAAAAGACAGAAAAGACAGAAAAGACAGAAAAGACAAAAAGACAAAAAAGACAGAAAAGACAGAAAAGACAGAAAAGACAGAAAAGACAGAGAAAACAGAAAAGACAAAAAAGACAGAAAAGACAGAAAAGACAGAGAAAAAAGAAAATTCAGAAAAGACAGAAAAGACAGAAAAACAGAAAAGACAGAAAAGACAGAAAAGACAGAAAAGACAGAAAAGACAGAAAAGACAGAAAAGACAGAAGAGACAGAAAAGACAGAAAAGACAGAAAAGACAGAAAAGACAGAAAAGACAGAAAAGACAGAAAAGACAGAAAAGACAGAAAAGACAGAAAAGACAGAAAAGACAGAAAAGACAGAGAAGACAGAAAAGACAGAGAAGACAGAAAAGACAGAAAAGACAGAATAGACAGAAAAGACAGAAAAGACAGAAAAGACAGAGAAGACAGAAAAGACAGAAAAGACAGGAAGGACAGAAAAGACAAAAAAGACAGAAAAGACAGAAAAGACAGAAAAGACAGAAAAGACAGAAAAGACAGAAAAGACAGAAAAGACATAAAAGACATAAAAGACAGAAAAGACAGAAAAGACAGAAAAGACAGAAAAGACAGAAAAGACAGAAAAAACAGAAAAAACAGAAAAGACAGAAAAAACAGAGAAGACAGAAAAGACAGAAAAGACAGAAAAGACAGAAAAGACAGAAAAGACAGAAAAGACAGAAAAGACAGAAAAGACAGAAAAGACAGAAAAGACAGAAAAGACAGAAAAGACAGAAAAGACAGAAAAGACAGAAAAGACAGAAAAGACAGAAAAGACAGAAAAGACAGAAAAGACAGAAAAGACAGAAAAGACAGAAAAGACAGAAAAGACAGAAAAGACTGAAAAGACAGAAAAGACAGAAAAGACAGAAAAGACAGAAAAGACAGAAAAGACAGAAAAGACAGAAAAGACAGAAAAGACAGAAAAGACAGAAAAGACAGAAAAGACAGAAAAGACAGAAAAGACAGAAAAGACAGAAAAGACAGAAAAGACAGAAAAGACAGAAAAGACAGAAAAGACAGAAAAGACAGAAAAGACAGAACTAAGACAGAACAAAGACAGAACTAAGACAGAACTAAGACAGAACTAAGACAGAACTAAGACAGAACTAAGACAGAACTAAGACAGAAAAGACAGAAAAGACAGAAAAGACAGAAAAGACAGAAAAGACAGAAAAGACAGAAAAGACAGAAAAGACAGAAAAGACAGAAAAGACAGAAAAGACAGAAAAGACAGAAAAGACAGAAAAGACAGAAAAGACAGAAAAGAGAGAAAAGAGAGAAAAGACAGAAAAGACAGAAAAGACAGAAAAGACAGAAAAGACAGAAAAGACAGAAAAGACAGAAAAGACAGAAAAGACAGAAAAGACAGAAAAGACAGAAAAGACAGAAAAGACAGAAAAGACAGAAAAGACAGAAAAGACAGAAAAGACAGAAAAGACAGAAAAGACAGAAAAGACAGAAAAGACAGAAAAGACAGAAAATACAGAAAAGACAGAAAAGACAGAAAAGACAGAAAAAAAAGAAAAGACAGAAAAGACAGAAAAGACAGAAAAGACAGAAAAGACAGAAAAGACAGAAAAGACAGAAAAGACAGAAAAGACAGAAAAGACAGAAAAGACAAAAAAGACAGAAAAGACAGAAAAGACAGAAAAGACAGAAAAGACAGAAAAGACAGAAAACACAGAAAAGACAGAAAAGACAGAAAAGAAAGAAAAGACATAAAAGACATAAAAGACAGAAAAGACAGAAAAGACAGAAAAGACAGAAAAGACAGAAAAAACAGAAAAAACAGAAAAGACAGAAAAAACAGAAAAGACAGAAAAGACAGAAAAGACAGAAAAGACAGAAAAGACAGAAAAGACAGAAAAGACAGAAAAGACAGAGAAAACAGAAAAGACAGAAAAGACAGAAAAGACAGAAAAAAAAAGAAAATTCAGAAAAGGCAGAAAAGACAGAAAAACAGAAAAGACAGAAAAGACAGAAAAGACAGAAAAGACAGAAAAGACAGAAAAGACAGAAAAGACAGAAAAGACAGAAAAGACAGAAAAGACAGAAAAGACAGAAAAGACAGAAAAGACAGAAAAGACAGAAAAGACAGAAAAGACAGAAAAGACAGAAAAGACAGAAAAGACAGAAAAGACAGAAACTAGAAGACAGAAACCAGAAGCCATAAGATAGAAACCAGAAAACATAAGACAAAATGCAGAATCCATAAAACAAAAAAAAAATCAAAAACACAAAATGGTAATAACAAACTTGGAACAGATTATGATAAAATGCTAAAGTATAGAAGCCAGTGAGACAGAAAATTATTTAATATAAAAATAAAGGGTAGAAGCAAGAGAAGAGCAAACAAAGAGTCGGCAGAAAAAAAAACAACAGAACACAAAACGACAGAAGTCAAAAGGGTAGAATCTAAACGAAAGAAAACACTAAAAAATGCCGTATAGCATTTTGTATAGCATAGCAAGCAGAGGATAAAAATAGTATACCAGAAACAGAATTACCAATCGAAAGAAAACAAAAGCATAAAAAAAAAACAAGCCAAGAGATAGACAAAAGCACAGTACAGAGCAGTACGGAGGAGAAAGAGAAAAATAACATAAAATAAAAGACCCTGAATAAAATTGAGAAACGAATTTCGAAAACCGAAAAACAGGTAGAGAGGTATCAGAAAACTGAAAACACAATGTAACAAATAAAGACAAAATGACAAAATAGAAATTAATAGAAGCCAAAAGTTCAGTAAATGAATAGAAATTAGTGAACTTAAAGATAAAACAAAGAAAGAAGGTAATCAATATAATAAAGCCAAATTCGCAGAAAATGAATAATAAACAAGAAAAACTAATACAACTGGAGAGAAAAAAAGACAGAAAACGTACTCCAAAACTAATATCAGGAACGTGCAATCAGAGAACATAGATCAGAAGTCAGAAATCAGACGACAAAAGTTTGAAACCAAAAAACGAAGAACAGAACACAAAATATTGAAGAAAAACTCGCAACAGGTTATGATAAAAATATATGGAAACCATAGACAGAAAACAAAACCAACAGAATAATAAAGTGCCAAAGACGTAAAAGAGCTAACAAGAAGGAGGATAACAAAACAACAGGACATAAAACGACAGCAGCTTAAAAGTCAAAACAAACACGGAAGAAGATACAAAGAAGAAAATATAAGCAATTAGAACAAAAAGGAATAAAACTGGAGACAAATAAATAGGGAATGAAAAGACAGAAGACGAAAAGATAAAAAACATGGATAATAGAAAAAAGGCAAAAAATACGAGAACAGAAAACGGTAAACAAGAGAACAGAAGACAGATAACAAAACGACAGAAAACATAAAACGAAAGGATACCGGACCGGCACAAGAGGACAGAAAACAATTGAAACGAAAATAAAAAAAGGGAAAGATTACACAAAAAACAGGAACAAAAAGACAGAAAGAGAAACTCAGAAAATCGAAAATGAACAAAATGAAGTTGTGTTTAGAAAACTAATAATAGAATCCCACATCGAGAGAAGGCAACAAAATCAAACTATATATAGACAAAAAGGAGGATAATATAAAACAAGAAAAATCTGCAGACTGAGAACAAGATCCAGAAAACTAGAATCAGAAGACAGAAATGAGAAGACTGAAATCAGGAACAAAGACAAAATGAAAAAGATAAATTAATAAAATATAAAGGGTCAGAGAAAAAACTAATAGATGAAACAAAGAGAGCAGACAAAAATATGAAAAAAGCATGAAACCATTATTAGAAAAACGAAATAGCAGAATGGACTAAGAGAACAGAAGAGAATAAAAATAAAAGAATGTATTTCAAAACACACACCAGAAACATGAAATCAGAGAACAGAAATCAGTAGTCAGAAATCGGGAAAAAGAAATCAGAAGACTAAAGTGAGAAATCAAAAAAAAAACGAAGAACGGTACACAAGATGATAAAGCCAAACTTGCAACAGGTTATTACAAAATATAAAAATATAGAAGCCATAAAGACCGAAAAAACATGAACAGAAGCATAAAGGGTAAAAAATCGAACAGAAACACAGACAACAAAACAAAAGAACACAAAACGACAGGAATTAAAAGCAGAATATATAAGTAATTTTAAAAAGAAAATATTAAAACAAAAACGAATAAACGACATGAATAGAAGACAAAATGACAGGAGGCTTAAAAGTGTAGGACTGAATAAAGGCAATAACAGTACAAAAAAAAAGAAAACAATATAACAGAATATTGAAAACGAAATAATAGAATACTAAAAACCATAGGAGTTAAAATATAGCAGAGGCCGGAAGTAAAAAAACAAAAGAACAAAAACAAAAAAAAAACAAAATGAAAGAAGACGCGAAACAATAGGATATAAGGCAGGAAACAATGGGAAAGAAGGCATAAAATAATAGAAGAAAACAGGAAATAAGACAAAAATCATTGGGCAGAAAACAGAGAGACAGAATTAAAGAAAATCAAAAAACAAAGAGACAGAAAAGACAGAACTAAGACCGAACTAAGACTGAAGTAAGACAGAACTAAGACAGAAAAGACAGAAAAAAAAGAAAAGACAGAAAAGACAGAAAAGACAGAAAAGACAGAAAAGACAGAAAAGACAGAAAAGACAGAAAAACAGAAAAACAGAAGAGACAGAAAAGATAGAAAAGACAGAAGAGACAGAAAAGACAGAAAAGACAGAAAAGACAGAAAAGACAGAAAAGACAGAAAAGACAGAAAAGACAGAAAAGACAGAAAAGACAGAAAAGACAGAAAAGACAGAAAAGACAGAAAAGACAGAAAAGACAGAAAAGACAGAAAAGACAGAAAAGACAGAAAAGACAGAAAAGACAGAAAAGACAGAAAAGACAGAAAAGACAGAAAAGACAGAGAAGACAGAAAAGTCAGAACTAAGACAGAACTAAGACAGAACTAAGACAGAAAAGACTGAAAAGACTGAAAAGACAGATAAGACAGAAAAGACAGAAAAGACAGAAAAGACAGAAAAGACAGAAAAGACAGAAAAGACAGAAAAGACAGAAAAGACAGAAAAGACAGAAAAGACAGAAAAGACAGAAAAGACAGAAAAGACAGAAAAGACAGAGAAGACAGAAAAGACAGAACTAAGACAGAACTAAGACAGAACTAAGACAGAACTAAGACAGAACTAAGACAGAACTAAGACAGAACTAAGACAGAACTAAGACAGAACTAAGACAGAACTAAGACAGAACTAAGACAGAAAAGACAGAAAAGACAGAAAAGACAGAAAAGACAGAAAAGACAGAAAAGACAGAAAAGACAGAAAAGACAGAAAAGACAGAAAAGACAGAAAAGACAGAAAAGACAGAAAAGACAGAAAAGACAGAAAAGACAGAAAAGACAGAAAAGACAGAAAAGACAGAAAAGACAGAAAATACAGAAAAGACAGAAAAGACAGAAAAGACAGAAAAGACAGAAAAGACAGAAAATACATAAAAGACAGAAAAGACAGAAAAGACAGAAATGACAAAAAAGACAGAAAAGACAGAAAAGACAGAAAAAAACAGAAAAGACAGAAATAATAGAAAAAACAGAAAAGACAGAAAAGACACAAAAGACAGAAAAACAGAAAAACAGAAGAGACAGAATAGATAGAAAAGACAGAAAAGACAGAAAAGACAGAAAAGACAGAAAAGACAGAGAAGACAGAAAAGACAGAAAAGACAGAAAAGACAGAAAAGACAGAAAAGACAGAAAAGACAGAAAAGACAGAAAAGACAGAAAAGACAGAAAAGACAGAAAAGACAGAAAAGACAGAAAAGACAGAGAAGACAGAAAAGACAGAACTAAGACAGAACTAAGACAGAACTAAGACAGAAAAGACTGAAAAGACTGAAAAGACAGAAAAGACAGAAAAGACAGAAAAGACAGAAAAGACAGAAAAGACAGAAAAGACAGAAAAGACAGAAAAGACAGAGAAGACAGAAAAGACAGAACTAAGACAGAACAAAGACAGAACTAAGACAGAACTAAGACAGAACTAAGACAGAACTAAGACAGAACTAAGACAGAACTAAGACAGAAAAGACAGAAAAGACAGAAGAGACAGAAAAGACAGAAAAGACAGAAAAGACAGAAAAGACAGAAAAGACAGAAAAGACAGAAAAGACAGAAAAGACAGAAAAGACAGAAAAGACAGAAAAGACAGAAAAGACAGAGAAGACAGAAAAGACAGAAAAGACAGGAAGGACAGAAAAGACAAAAAAGACAGAAAAGACAGAAAAGACAGAAAAGACAGAAAAGACAGAAAAGACAGAAAAGACAGAAAAGACATAAAAGACATAAAAGACAGAAAAGACAGAAAAGACAGAAAAGACAGAAAAGACAGAAAAGACAGAAAAAACAGAAAAAACAGAAAAGACAGAAAAAACAGAGAAGACAGAAAAGACAGAAAAGACAGAAAAGACAGAAAAGACTGAAAAGACAGAAAAGACAGAAAAGACAGAGAAGACAGAAAAGACAGAACTAAGACAGAACTAAGACAGAACTAAGACAGAACAAAGACTGAAAAGACAGAAAAGACAGAGAAGACAGGAAAGACAGAAAATACAGAAAAAAAACAGAAAAGTTAGAACTAAGACAGAGATAGGACAGAACTAAGACAGAACTAAGACAGAACTAAGACAGAACTAAGACAGAAAGGACAGAAAAGAAATAACTAAGACAGAACTAAAACAGAACTAAGACAAAACTAGGATAGAAATCTGAAGATGGAAGTCAGAATGAATGAGTTTCTCGTAGCAGAACGTAATCAAGCATGTTTCCGCTTATTATATTTTTATGGTTGGTTATAAAATTTCTCGTATGAAACTGGTATGGCACATTCCTCGGTTATTAATTCACAATCGACGGTATTATTTCGGATCTTTTCAGCACCGTTGAACCATATCAAATCTTCCCCGGCCCGGGGGTTCGTATGAAAGCGACTAAACGAGCGATAAAATATTTTCCAAAGTGCGAAATGAGCGAAGAATTGGCACTTGCTAAAAATATTTGCTCTGAACCGTCAACGAGCAGAAGAAGAAAAAGAAGAAAAAAAAACCACGCCACCGAATCGGATGCTTTCCCCTTTTCCGGTGGCAACTAATTTTCGCTTTATTAATTTAATTTTCACCTCTTTTCATCGCAGCTGCTTCGCCGGGACCAGGATCGTGGCAGAATAATCGACAGGATCAGCGCTTTTCTTCGCATTCTCGCACGTTTACGCATTTCCGCACTTCTCAACCGAACCGTGGCAGGCAGCCCCGGGTAACGCGAGGGGGTTAATTTCAGTGTCGGTTCAGAGAGATGTCGGGCGCCAATTTTACCGAGGTTATTTTTTTTTTGCTTCTTTTGCTGTACACCAAGAAGACTTCTTCGTCGAATTCCTGTCGGGGATTTTTGTTGACTTCAGGCCGCCCGGAAAATGTGTGTGTGTGTGTGTGCTGAGGAGGGTTTAGCCACTCGGGAGTCGGAAGTTGATTTGATGCGAAATTAATTCAATGTTCATCCCCCGTCGAAAGCTGGCGGTGGCGGTTGGAACTCGGAGTTCTTCCGCACAAAAAAAGCAATTAAATTGAATTTATTGCTTCGTTCTTTCCCCTCTTTTGAAAGCCGTGGTCGAGAAGAATGTGTACCGTTTTTGGGATCGAAAAGGGGTCGGTTACCGAACGATTCTACGCTTTTTTCGGAAGATCCACAGCCCACCACTAATCGGAACATCAATTCGGTGACAAATGAGACAGAATCGTCCCGCACCGCCGAAAATCCGATTGTCAGCATCGATTATCGCGCGCGCGGGTTGAATTCGTCCGCGGAATTCGTCAGACGGTGGGTTGGAAACTGATCCTCATGAAAGCTCGCACACATAATTAATGCAGAACATCGAGACTTGCCTTCAGTCGAAACCCGTCGAAACGGTGATACACACGGATAGTAATTACCTGCAATTAGTTTGATTAATTTGATTCACTCCCGCAGAAGGGGGTGGAGGGAAAAACCACCCACTGCATCGGCAGTATAAATTACTAATGTCAAAACCCTATCCGCTAGAAAATTTTAATGAAACGGATAATTAATTTTCAGTAGTTGTCAAACACTGTTGCTCAGTTCGTAGGATGCTGCTCTTATCCATCATCAGAGGAATTTGACAATCAAATCCGCCATTAAAAATAACGAGCCGAAAGGACTTTCGTTTTTGAGTTTCCCAGGATGACCGTTTTTTTTTTCATTTTTTGGTGAATCATTATTTTACCAATGTCATCGTGTTTCCGCCTCCACTTCTGAGCTGAAAGCTGAGGTAAAATCGGTCTCATTATTCACCCGGGAAGTCAACATTATCACGCTCTTGGTTTTTAATAACTGCTCTACAGAGCAGAAAAAAAACCAAACACAAAATCATGATGATGACGATGATGATAAGGTTGGTAGTTTATTTTTCGAAAATTGTGCTCATTATCCGGGGGGAGAAGGGGAGGAGGTAAAAAAGCTACGATGACAATTGAAAATTTTCTTCCACGGGAATGACGGGAAGTTTTGCTGCGTACCTTGTAATTATGACCGTAAATGAGTTTTTGTCTATCTCTTTTTGGAGATCAACCTCAACTCAGCCTGCCTTGTCACGGTTGAACTTTACACGTAGGTCCACTCGAAAGTAACGAGCCTCATTGAAGCCCACTTTCTTTCATTAGGTTTTATCTATCTCTAACATTGGTGGCAATAAGTACCTACTGCTGCTGTACAACTTCTTGGAATGCTTGCCAGTACCGGAAAGGGAAGAGAATTCTTTTTAGGATCGATCTCAGAAAAAAAACACAATTTCTTGTGTTGAAATTTCAAATTGAATGTAATTTTAAACCAAAATGATTCGACAGTTCTAATTTTCTTCACGTTTCGCCTTCGGCCAATCATTCAAATAGAACTGTTATTGCCACTTAGCAACTCAATTTAAACATTTCTGTTTTTTTGGTTTGTTTCTAAAGTAATCGGTTTGTACGAAAAGTGAAAGTGCGAGATCGAAAAATGTTACATACATTGTGTAAACTTTACGTCTGTTTAGCGGTTTAAATTGAACTGCTAGGTGGCAATGGCAGTTCCATTTGAACTGCTATATGCACTGATGAGCCTAAGACGAACGGTGAAAAAAATGAAATCAAATGTGTGCTTTTCTTGTCATAAATGCAATTTAGGATATTTCGGGCTGTTAGTAAATTAAAGATATTTAAGAAATTCAGGAGAAATGAAATTCGTCTTTTTTGTAAATTTCTAAAATTTCAGATTAATAGGAATTTAGGAAAATTTAGAAGATTTGAGTAATTAAGTAAATTTTCGAAATTTGGCTTGAAGAAAACTTTAGGAATTTGGGAAATCTTTGGCATATTGAAGATTTAGTGATTTGGGTTATTAGAAAATATACGTGATTTGGGATATTTGCAAAATTTGGGAAGTTCAAAAATGCAGGAAATTTAGAAAATTTATAATATCTAGGAAACGTGGAAAATTTATTAAATTTAAGGAATTCAGAAAATTTAGGATATTTGAGTTATTTGGGAAATTTAAAAATATAAAAATATTAAGGAATTTTAGTGTACCGGGGGAATCGAGGAAATTTAGGAAACTTGGGTAATTTGAGAAATTTGACAAAATTAGAAAATTCGGAAAATATTACAACTTGAAAATTTGGGGAAATTTATTATATTTAAGAAGCTTGGAAAGTATAGAAAACTTAGAAAATCTTGAAAATTTTGAAAATAAGGAAATTTAGGATAATTAAATATTCAGACGATTTTGGATAATTAAGGAATTAAGGTAATTTGGAAAATATTCAGGTTGTGTTGGAAATTTGAGACACTCAAAAAATTTGGGGCATTTTAGTAAGCTAGGAATTTTAGATGAATTAAGAAAATTTAAATAGGAGGAAATTGGGAAATTTAGGAGATTGACCGAATTAATGAAATTTAGGAAATTTAGGAAATCTAGGAAAAAGCGGCAATTCAGAAAATTTATTAATGTTAGGATATTTTGGAACTTTAGGAAATTTAGGAGTCATACGAAATATAAGAAATTTCTAAATTAAGTATTTTTTTTAAACTTAGGCAATTTAAAAAATGTAGGATATTTGGTAAATTTACACATACAATCAACATAGAACTATTTGGAACATTTTGAAAGCTTAGAAAATTTGAATAGTTAGGGAAATTTGGGATACTATGGAAACATAAGATATATGTAACATTTTGGAAATTTAATATTTTCAAAAATCGGAAAATTTTGCAAATTTTAGAAATTGCGATACTTAACAAACTTAAGAAATTTAGTAAATTTGAGACGTTTTGGAAATTTTGGAAATCTTGTAAATTTATTATATTTATGAAACTTAGGAAATTTAGTAATTTTCAGAAATTTATTATTTCTAGGATTTTTAGAAAAGCTAAGACGTTTATGAAAATTAGGAACGTTGGAATTTATTTTATAAAATTTAAGAAATTTATGGGGGACGGGTATAGCGTGATGGGCAAGTCGATGCCTTTCACGCAGCTCACCTGGGTTCGAGTCCCAACCCCGCACATAGGGTCAGAAAACTTTTCTGGCCCGAAGAGGCGACTGACCTTAAGGTTAAAGCCTCTATAATTGAAAAAAAAAAAGAAATTAAGGGAATTTAGAAAAATCAGGATATTTCGAACCATTGAAAAACTTCAAAAAGTTTACGAGAATTAAGAAAATTAGAATACTTGGGTGCTTTATTAAATTAAGGGAACTTGGGTAATTTAGAGAATTCGACAAAATCATAAAGTTTAGGAAGTGCAGGTTATTTGGAAGAGAATTTTGGATACACATGAAATTGGGAAAATTCATGAAATTCAGAAAATGTGGAATATTGGAAAAAATTAGGAAACTTGAGATCTTTAGAAATTTCAGGTAATCTATAAAATTTCGAAAATCTAGGAAATTGTGGCTTTACAGGAAATATAAATTTAGAAAATTTAGGATATCAAGGAAATTTAGAAAAATCAGAAAATTCAAGAAGTTTGAGAAATTTAGGAAATGAAGGAAATTCAGAAAGTTTAGGAAATTTGATTTGACAATTTTGGAAACTTTGAAAATTTGAAAATAAGGTATATTCAGGAAATGTGTTATATTTTGGAAACATGGAAATGGTCAGAAGTTTGAGAGATATGAGAAATTTTTAAATTTTAGGAAATTTGATAAATTGTGGAAGTTTTCAAGAAATTTGGGAAATTTAGCAAATTTAGAAAATTTTAAGTTTATGGATATTTTGAAAATTTAAGGATATAATTAAATTTAGAAAATTTTGTCAATTAGGAAGTTTGGTATATTTAGGAAATATGAAAAATGAAACATTTTTGAAAAAGGAATTTTTGAAAATTTAGCAGATTTTCGACATAGTTAAATTTTTTATATTTTTTGGAAAATTGACAAATGAGGATTATAAAAATTATTAGAAATTTATGGCCCTCGTCCCAGTACCATGCGCGCGGATAGTTTTAGGAAATTTCCGATGGAAATTTTGAAAAATTTGACAAAACCAAAATAATACAAACCTTTCTATTTTGCTTATTATTTATTCATTTTTTTCTTTATTTTATTTATTTATTTATTTATTTATTAATTTATTTATTTATTTATTTATTTATTTATTTATTTATTTATTTATTTATTTATTTATTCATTGGGTGTACAACTTTGCTTCCGCCGTTTTTTTTTTCAAAATTTAAAGCTTTATTTCTAAAAAGTGCTTACAGATGTATTATTCAAAATATTGTCCGTCGCTAGCGACAACTGTCTCCCCTCTTTCCGGAAATTTTCGGATCCTGGTTCGAAAAAAGGAGTCCTTTTTTTGACGCTATCCATGAAGCAATCCATTTTTCCAACTTTTCGAAGGATTGAAAATGTTGATCTGCCTGGCCGTGTGCCATCGAACGGAATAGATGGATGTCAGAAGGGGCGACATCTGGGGAATACGGCGGGTGGGGCAAGACTTTAGCAGAAAAGTAAAACTTCCCGCAAATTGGGCACATAAACAGACATTTTCGAGCGTGAATAATACGAAAACAAGAACAACTGTCACTGAAACGAGGATGAAAATTCGTTAGGCACTGTACACACTCACTTTAAAGGCATTATCATCTATGTACCAGCCTCAGCCGGTACAGCCACCTATCGGAAAACGGCGGAAGCAAAGTTGTACACCTGATTTTCATTTATTTATTAATTTATTTATTTATGTATTCATTTATTTATTTATTTATTTATTTATTTATTTACTTATTTATTTATTTATTTATTTATTTATTTATTTATTTATTTATTTATTCATTTATTTATTTATTTATTTATTTATTCATTCATTTATTTATTTATTTCATCGTTTCTTTATTCCTTTTTTTATTTATTCATTTATGAAAAATTCGGAGGATTTTCCGAGTGTTATCAAAAATAGATCTGAAAAATGAGTGTTTGTGTAATCTTTCACATATTCAAACTGAAGCGAATTTTCTTCAGATCATTGCAAGATTGATCATATTCTATGGAGAACTTAGAAAACTTTACAAAAATAACATTGTTCCATTGTTCTGTAGACTGAATTAGCATCGTGGCGACATAATTTGTATATCATTTAGTACACTGAAGTCTTTTTTTTATGCGAGTTTACGTACCGCATAAAAAACGCATAACTCTGAAAATTCGCAAAAAAACGCACAAAAAAGACCTTAGTGTACTTCCAAATCCGCAAAATACAACGAAATCGGTTATATGAAATTCGTAGATTTTCCATGAGAAGCATAGAAAGCTTTTCACAAAAAGGTGTCTGAATGTTGCTGCCAGAAAAAGGTTAATTTGAAAAAAATTATCACATCATCGCATTATTTTTCCAAAGAATTGTGAAAGATCACAAAAACACTCATTTTTCGGGGCTATATTTGATAACACTCGGAAAGTCTTCCGATTTTTACCTATTTTTATATATATAAAAAATAGGTATAGAATTCGCTCAAACTTTCGAAAATTTTTCCGAGGCCCGGAGGGCCGAATGACATATACCAATCGATCCAGCTCGACGAACTGAGCAAATGTCTGTGTGTGTGTGTGTGTGTGTTGTCAACTAAGAGGTCGAGATCTCAGAGATGGCTGGACCGATTTTCATCGAACTAGTCGTAAATGAAAGGTCTCCCCGTCACCCAAAACGCTATTGAATGGTTTTGAGATCGGATGTTTACTTTTTGAGTTATACAAAGTTTTATGTCAAAATTTTCAGTTTTTTGACAGTATCTGTCACAATTGACCTTGAAAACAAAATATGTTTTCAGACTTAGATTCCGCACGGTAATACCTATCCAACAAGCCATAGATTGTTAAAATCCGTCCATTTTTAACGGAGATATCGAAATTTTTCTGTAAGCGACTTTTCCCCCTATTCCAGCAGTAGGAGTTTTGAGCGCTGTATGACAAAGAAATGCTTGGGAGCAACGGAAAACACGATTTTTTATACTGTTACATACAATTGTTTCTAAGAACCAAAAGGATTGTGTACAGCATTCTTTTTCATGACATTTAGCCTCGGACCGATTTTGGCACGGCTCGTTTTTGGCAACATAATCGTTCGAATATGACATATATAAACCAGATGATGGCAGAATTTTTTTTAATTATTTTGTTTTAAACTACTTACAGCAATAAATGCTGGAACAACATAACATCCATATACCATTCGAATCAGTTCGTCGAGATCAGCAAATGCGTGTGTGACAAATAACTTCAATTAATTTTCTCGGAAAATTTCTTTTCTACAAATTCAGATTCATACGAAAAGTCGTATGCTCCCAAACAAAGTTCCTGCATTATGTTTGGTTCCGACCTCTGGTTTCGGAACTACAGGATGATATGTGAAACGAAATCAAAATTGTGTAACTCATTTTTCTTGAAGATGGCTGAACCGATCTAAGATGCAAATGAAATCTAAGAATCATCTAAGATTCAAATGAAAAGTTTCAAAGTTCTATAAAACATCTTGCTTTTCAGTCAGATCCAACTTCCGGTTTCGGGGATTGTATAAAAATGTCTATTCCACATAATTTAATCAGGTTTATCGGGTTAGCAGATTTGGATAGTCGATAAAAAAATTAACTTTTTTCAGTTTTAGTGGTATTCAGTTGTCGATCAGAAGGCACCTAAAAATTTAATTCGTGCTATGATCTCTCAAAGATGTCTTAACTGATTTTCAAATGTTTTGAAACAAATGTAAAGTGTACAGCTTCTCAGGTGAATTTATCTGACTTCGGCCATACCGCTTTTAGAATTCCGGTTCCAGTATAAAATCGTTTCTCAAAGCTCAATCGTTTCCTCAAAAAAAGCCTAATCAAATTTCAGAAACAAAAATTTTAATTAAAACAAACTTATATACAAAAATTAATTATTTTATCCATTTATGACTTCCGGCTCTCGAATTACATGATGATGAATTTTTAAAATTCAAACCGATATAGAAGATGACAATCCCGAAAAGCTTCAAAGTTGAACTCGAAACTGTTGTAATTTATTCGTCATATGGCCATACGAATCGGTTTGGGTTATGCTGGTTCCTGAATACCGGCTCTGGAAGTACCTTAAATTACCGTAAACTCTAGAGTGGAACTTACATATCATGGCATGTTTAATCGATTATCACACTTCTAAATTCAAATTCGATCCGATTTGCATTTTCGACATTACAGAGTAATGAGTGATTAAAATCTCAAATTGTCGCTTAAAACGAGGGTCATTAAAATAATGTCATGAAAACTTAAACACCGAAGAATATTCATGCAAAAAACACATGCGGATTGATAAAAATAGGTATCATCTCACTGCTAGGTGGATTAAACACGTTTTTCAACCATTTTTGCTCTGCGGATAGATAAAAGTTTTTCCTGTTCTAAATAAATAAATAAGTAAATAGAAAAATAGAAAGGTCTGTATGTTTTTGGTTTTGGCAAATTTTTCAAAATTTCCATCGAAAATTTCCTTGCGCATGGTACTTGGACGATGGCCTTAAGAAACTGAGGAAATTTTGGAAAAGTTTGTAATTTAAAGAAAGGCTGAGAATTTTATAAATTTAGCAAATTTAGGTAATGCAGAAAATTTAGAAATATTAGCATTAGCATTAGCATTAGAGACCGCCCGTGTGTTGCTACTCCGTTATTGATCTGGACCAATTGAGATTGCAAAATGATTTTTTGAAGTAACATGTTTGGGAATAACACATTGTTTCACACTGTGCAAACTGTATTGAACCATGCATGCTGATCAATACCGACGCCGGCCACGTCCGAATGCAGATCTACTTGGGAGGGGAAGGATTGTTAGTTCGATGCATGTTGCTACTAAGAACCGAGGAATCCTCTGCATTCCCACATGCATCACAGGAGAGGATACTTTGTTAGTAAATGTTTTAATAATGTTATCATGTGTTTATTGCTCTGGGTAGCCGGCTACCAAGAATGTTTTTAAGTATTATCGTTTTATGTGTTACTTTGTGCTGGCAATATAATGCACAAAACAGTCAATCTCCGAAATTGACAAAACTCCGGACAGCCGGCTGTCGAGTATGCAGTCACTCGTTTATGCATCTACCTTTCGCGTTTTTTTTAGTCATGCAAAAAAACACATGCGGATTGATAAAAAAAGGTATCATCTCACTGCTAGGTGGATTAGGCACGTTTTTATAAATGAAACTACGTGATACAAAATAAACGAGCGAATAGGATTTAGACAAAAAAGTTGATTCATTGCATTGAAATATTCTAAACAGTTATTATAAAATCATTTTAAATCACCAAACAAAGGTCAACAGATTTCACACGCGTCTTGATTCTTAATTATTTCCGCTTTATTATTTTAATTATTTATTAAAATTATTAATTGGTTATATTAGTTGATCTGGGCAGCCGGCTACCGAGAAAAATATTAATTTACTGTTTGAAATATTAATATCAAGTGTTTTTTACTATGTATTTAATATACCGATATATGTTATCTCTGTTATTAACTTTGTAATATAAACGGATTTGCGCAATGGTTGAATTTTATCATTCATTTTATAATCCTGAAAGACAATCAATAACATGGAAGAAGAAATCATTCCTAATAAAACTTTTCTCCGAAGCTAGACGGAAATTGATAGGTTGAATAAAGAGATGATTTAGTAAAATAGAGTAATCAGAAGTAAAACATTGAAAATATCTGATAACTGAAAGTAAAAAACACTCCCGCAATTGTCGCCTTTTACGACATGGAAGCAGGAACCCAGTGGATCTATTCTTGGTTCATTTTTTTCCGCCGGATTCCACACGGCATCTAGGCTGGTACAGTCCGGAGAGAGCTAATAGGTACTATCAATCTCCTAGTGGACCCCAGCCCCTGTAATGTAGAAAATTTAGAAATATTAGGAAATTAGGGAAAATTTTTCAAATTTGAAAATTTTGGACTTTCAGAACATGTAAAATAGATAGGAAATTCAGAAACTTCTGGATATTTGAAAAATTTGAAAAATTTAGGTCATTAAAGGAAATTTGGGAACTATAGAAAATTGAGGAATTACAGGAAATTTGAGGTGTTTAGGAGTTTTTGAATATTTAAGACTTTAAGGAAATTTAGGATGTTTGGAAAATTGAGAAAAATTAAATATTTGGCATATTTGACTAGGAAATTTTTGGAATATTGAGAATCTTTGGAATTTGGGAAAATTTAGAAGATTAGGAATATTTCAAATATCTTGTAAATTTAGAAAATTTTCGAAATTTAGAATTTAGGAAATTACGGCAATTTAGGAAATTCGAGAAACTTGAGCTATTTAAGAACTTTGGGAAATTTAGGAAGTTTAAGAAGTTTGGAAAATTTAAAAAATTCAGAGAACTTGGTAAATTTTATAGATTTTAGGATTTAGGGGAATTTAAGAAATAATGGACGGAAAGTTCAGGAGTTTTAGAGTATTGAGGAATTTGAAGAAATTCCAGAGTTGTAGGATATTCAGGAAATTTGCGATATTTCGAATATTAAAGAGATTCAGGAAATTCAAGACATTTAGGATAAGTGAAGAAATACGGGAAAATGGAAAATTTGGCATTTATTGTAAACTTGAAAAATGGTGGAACATTAGAAAATTTTAAAAACTTGGAAGATTTGTAAAATTAGACTTGTTTTGGAAATTTAGTTGAAGTTTTGAATTTGAAGAAATTTTAAAATTTCAAAAAATCTCGAAACTTTTGGACATTGTGGAATATTAGAAATTAATGAAATTGAGAAAGAAAAGTTAAAAATTTTGCAATTTTAGAAAATATTGGAATTTTGAAAATATAGAAATTTAGTAAATTCAGAAATTTGGGAAATTTGGGATTTGAAGAGAGGGTTAAAGGAAATGTGTTAGAAAGATGGCGTAAGTGTTGCGCAGAATTTGGTGGGTAGCGTTGAGACCAAGGCTTGGGTGTTGAACTTAGAAAGGGGAGGTTGAAAAAAACCAACTTTGATGAAACATTGTTAATATGTTTTTTTATAAGAATTGACGGCTTTCTCAGTCACAAATCACTAAGCAAATGATTTTTATTTCATAAATTGCCCGACGTTTCGACCGTTTATTTAACACTCCAAATACCAAGCCTCAAAAAAAGTTGGAACGGTAACTTTGAGCTGTCATAGCTCAGCTGTTTTTCAACGAATCTCAATAAATTTAACACCCTCGAATTTTGTGAAGTTCGTAGATTAATTTCAAAACTTTGTAGCAGACGATTGGCAAAGGAAAACCAATGAAAATTTGATTTTTCCCGTTCCAAATTTTTTTCACGCGCCTAAAATGCCCTATCTGCTTTCCAATTTTCTTTCCTTTGGCATAAACGTCGCATAGAAAATATTGAATACTTCAACTTTACCGAGTCATAACTTTGTTGTTAGTCAAACAATTTTCAAAATTTGTTCACCATTGGAAAGGTAATACTTCCAGAAATAAAATGCGCTGAAAAAACCGAAAAATAGGGTTGTCTACCCAAAGTTATAATGAAAACTGTAGATAAATGACCTAAGAAAAGATGAGACTTTTTACAATGATCGTAAATATCTCGAAATTCAAAGCGATGACCTATATATTTTTACACATCATTCGATTGCTAGTGATACCAGCTACAATTTTTGCTCAACTACCGTTCCTGCACAATCAAAAGGAAACATTAAACAATCGATGAATTTATAAATATATATATGAGTTTTTCATTTTTTTTCACATGTTTGTATATAACTCAAAAATTAAAGCGATGACATGTACATATTTTTGATTCAGAATATTGAAATCATTACAAGAAACAATGTATTGATGAACAAAATTATATATCCGTTCAAAGAATCTTAAGAAATTTGGTACAAATACAGAGAATTCCTATTATTGGGAAAATTTTTCCAAAAAACAAATCAAAACTTAGAAATTTTATGACATATATTTTATTTATTATTTTAGTTGGAAATTTATTATGAACAAAATTTACAAAAAAAACTGAAACTTGGATTTCACTGAAAACCTTAAAAATTTTGGTAAATATACCTAAACTATAAAAATAATTATGTTTTTGTATTGGACAAACGATCTAACCAATTCTTATGCACAACCCAAACGGAATTGTTAACTACTAAAATTAGGTTTTTTTGTTTTAGGTTTTCCGTAAAATCTCAAAAAATCGGTTAAAGATCGGAAATTTCAAAATTTCTGATATATATCGCGTTCCAACGTTTCTGCAAATCAAAGCAAAAATATTGGAATCCGTTTTGATTTCATCTGTTTCAAAGAGGCGTAGAATTTGTTTCTAATAATAAAATAAATTTTGTGACAACACGAAAATTTTAAATTATTTCAATGGCTTTGTACAAAAAGAAATAGAACGTAAATTTATATGAATTCCATATACTAACCCATTGCCAAAGAAACCAACTACAATTAAAAACAAAATTATTGCTTTATTTTTGTTTTACAAGCAATTAAGAACAAAAACATATATCTTAAATTTTCCGCTATCCTAAACGACATCAATTATAATCGATAGAATATTAGAATTAAAATATCACAAACTTAGAATTATTTCGGAATGTATAGAATTCGAAAATTATTTGAATTCAGAATTTCAGAATTCTACTTTTTCTGAATTGTTTACTAATAAACAATTCAGAAAAAGTATAATTCTGAATTTAGCAAACAAAATCATACGAAATTAAGTAAAACTTGTTTTTATCCACCTAGTTGTGTAATGATGCCTTTCTCATATCTCTCTTATTTTCATATAAAAAATGTATTCAGTTTTGTTTGATTTTTGAAAATTATGAAAGCTAGTGCTTGAACTAGTGTAACCTACAAATTGAAACAGTTCTCAAATCGGTTAGGCCATCTTTCTCAGTGAAGTGAGTTCCACTATTTCAGGCACTTATGAAACTGGAATCGCCCCGAATATTGGCTTGGCAGCAGCCTTTGCGATTAGCACCAACAGGTTATCTACCGGCAGCTTACAGTTGTCTTCGTCTCGAAAAACAACCTCTCCGTTTGAATGCTTTTTACTGAATGAAACCCTGCACCTATGTTATCAGAACTAATTGGCTCAAGTGGCATGTTCCCCTAGTTATTTGGAGATTCGTGTCTTGCCGTAGCTTCTCATCAACTTCCTGATGGGAGGGGAAGGATAAAAGGAACATGGAAGGGAATTGAGAATTGGGTGAGGTGGGAAAACAGCACAAAACATAAAAAAATAAGTCGTCCTGCATCCCCGAAAGGATGCTGAACGATCTGCAGGTGCCAAAATGCACGGTTGATAAAACCTCCAACCACCAAGAGGCGTTAGAGATTTTCCAAAAGCGACACCATTCTGCATTCCCCGAAGAATGCATAACGATTTCTTCCCGAATATGCACTTGAATTAATTTGACACTTTAGAAGACGAAAATACTTTATATAGCTAATAAATGACTGATACGAATATTTTTCAATTAAAAAACCCAATGTATGAACATAATTTAAAAAAAAAAATAAAAAAATATCTCCTCCGCCTTTTTTTATAAACATGCTGGAAAATATTTTCTGTCAAATACAAGAAACTGATTTTTTTCGTTTTCCTCAATGTTATATATAGCAGTTTAAAAATAGCCTGTTTTTGAACTAGTTTTGCTCATAACTTCGATTCAGAAAACGTTACCTGAACACGCCAGTCATTAAAAATTGGTTTTAACAAACTCTAAAAGATGTTCAAAGATACCTAAATACGAAAAGAGAAAAATATAAATGCTAGAGCAAAAAATCTGATTTTTTGAGGAACACCCTAAGTTGCTCTTTAAAAATAGTTGTAACACTAAAACCGTTGCAGATACTACTATGGTGTCCTCAGCAAAGCTGCTCGATATAAGTTTATCTACAATTTTGCCGAAAAATGCAGTCCTCTATCACAATACATCCGGAAAATAAGTTTTGGATCACCTTAATAATAAGAGCCACCCTAATACCATGTACATCAAAATATGGCTTATCTTCACTGATCATTTGTTTTGAAGACATCATAGCTCTAAAGTATAAGCCACAAATGTTTTTGTCCCCCTAAATTGTGAATCTGGACCACTGTGCAATGCAATTTAACTCGGAAATTTTAAAATTTCCGATCTTTTACCTATTTTTTGAGATTCTACCTACAACCTACAAACCTACAACAAAATCAAAATTTTAGTAGTTATCAAATGCGTTTGGGTTGTGCATAAAAATTTCTGGAGATTCTTTGAACGGATATATAATTTTGTTCATCAATACATTGTTTCTTGTAATGATTCCAATATTCTGAATCAAAAATATGTACATGTCATCGCTTTAATTTTTGAGTTATATACAAACATGTGAAAAATAAAATGAAAAATTCATATATATTTTTAAATTCATTAATTGTCAATGATTTCTTTTGATTGTGTAGGAATGGTAATTGAGCAAAAATTGTAGCTGGTATCACTAGCAATCGAATGATGTATAAAAATATATAGGTCATCGCTTTGAATTTCGAGATATTTACGATCATAGTAAAAAGTCTCTTCTTTTCTTAGGTCATCTATCTACAGTTTTCATTATAACTTTGGGTAGACAACCCTATTTTTCGGTTTTTTCAGTGCATTTTATTTCTGGAAGTATTACCTTTCCAATAATGAACAAATTTTGAAGATCGGTTGACTAACAACAAAGTTATGACTCGGTAAAATTGAAGTTCTCAATATCCGATTCGCAATGCAGGTGCCGCATGAATTGCAGATAGGGCACGTTTTGAGCTCGAAAAAAAACTTGGAACGGGAAAAATCTGATTTTCATTAGTTTTTCCCAAAAGATTACCAATAATGATATACTTAAAATAATCTACAAACTTCACAAAATTCGAGGGTAAAAAATTTATCGAAATTGATCAAGTAACAACTGAGCTATGATAGCTCAAAGTTACCGTTCCAACTTTTTTTAAGGCTTGGTATTAGGAGTGTTAAGAATTAGATCGTTTTCCTAGTGATTTGTGACTGTGAAAGCCGTCAGAAGTCATAAATACTAATTTTACAGTCGTTATAATAGTGGTTGTAATTGTAATACATTACTTATATGTTTTTATTTATACACTGAGGTTCAAAAACATCCGAATTAAAATATATTTTTGATGATGTGTTGTTGATTTTTTTCCGAGCAAAGTCATTATGATTGGCTTTAGAATAACTTGACGAATATCTAAAAAAAATAGCTTCAATTTCGCGGTTTTGTTGATTGCTATCGAACTGAAATTCTATTGGACGGATGATTCCGGAAAAGGAATCAAACTCTAATCAAGATTTATTCATGATATTGATCATGATCATCAACCTATGGTTTATTTTTGGTATTATTACCTCCTATTTTTATGCAATGATCAAACGTAAGTTTTTAGACGATGCCATTGCAATATACAAACTATGAAAAAGACATCATTACTCCATTAGGTGGGTTGAATTCTACAACCACACATCTGATATAGACTCACGCTGGAAGTTTTTTGTTATCTTATCAAACTTTTTCCTAAAACGCATCGAAAAAATTATTTTCATTTTTTTTTCTATGCACATCGCCGCCTTCTGCTTCCGAACTGTAATCGCATCACTTAATTGTTTCTGATAATTCCTATTATGCGTTCCAGAATACGAGGGTCATCGTCAGCTGGTCATTGTGTGTTTCGCTTGGACGGTTCAATTTTCCATCGAGGAACCCAGAGAGTTGGGGGTCGAAAGATAGTTTTTTTCATGGTAGCACAGCTGCCAATTGATTAGATATGGAATTCCGGCCGACCACCCGAAGAAAGCCGTGCTCTAAGTGTTTCGATTTACTGCTAAAGGTCATCAGTTAACCTTAAGAAACTCAAACTCAAGTCCATCAGACCTCTTGTGTCCTGCTCAGTTCCTGCTTATTAACTTCTCAACTTAAGCTATGGCAAATTTGCCAGTTTCAACTAGACCTAGTCGCATTCACACACACACACATACCTATTTGGCATCATCCGTGAAATAGACGGTCAGAAGCAACCGACTGGTGTCTAATGATACAGGCGCCAAATATCTCCCGGCCAACCGCAACCAAGGAAGCGTCGTTCGGTGCGCTTCGGATAAACGGATCCAAACTCGGTGGCTGCCTTCGGGGATGTGTTTGAGACGTCGTTGGACCGCTACGCAGCGTCCCTTGGCCGATCGGTAGACATATGATTAGGCAGGCTTCTCGCTTGTCGGTTATGCGCCATTCTGGATTGTGGCGAGTTGCAGCCAACAGCCAACAGTTGGTAAGTGGATCAATGGGTTAATAGAAAATTATTACCCTTTTTTTGCGCACAGGAGAAACGTACTCGTTATATTAAACACTTCATCAGGATTGAAATCAATCACAGTGATTTTTTCTCGTGCGAAGTTTCGCTTCGGGGAGTGCCGATCGTGAAAGTATTCGGACTGTTCGAAGTCGATCGTTGTTCCTGTTGTTGTTCCGACCTGGATTTCGTTGGCCAGTGGCATTTCGAGCAGTCGATCAACCAAAGTGTGAACCAGCCCAGTGTTGGTCGTTTCGTTTGGATCCCGAGCGCCACTCTTACCCACTAATCATTATCGGTCATCCTCGTTTCGAAAGTTAATGTTGCTCGGAGTAAAACGAAGCTCAAACTACCAGCCATCGAATCCGTCCGTCGTCCGTCGGCGGCGGTTGAATGATCATAGTTTGTGTTAAACGTCAGCGCAGGAATAATAGAAGAGCTGATTACCGAGATAAGGTCCAAAAGCCTGTGTCTGTCTCGAGGTGATCGCTAGGAAACGCACAGCACCTGTATTTAACTGGAAAGTGCTGATTGTATGGAAACTGAAAGCCTTGAGTGTTGGAAATAATTTTCACCCTTCTGTGCAGCATTTGATTATGTCCAGAAGCCAGCCATCTCATGAGATCCAAGGCTACATTTCACTAACTAGCAAGACACTTGTGATCGAAATAGTTTACATGTGAAAGTATCAGGATGGAATTGATCGTTTGGTAATGGTCAGTAGAAACTATCCATTGAATCGTAATTTGATTTTTTTTATAATAACTGATCGTGCTGTTCTACTGGCAAAGTTACTGTTTAATTTTTATATTTACCCTTCAGTGATATTTTGCTCGCGCATCGCGAAAAACTAATCTACTCGCACGACAAGTAGACGAGATTTCTGAATGTGGTCAAATAAACAGTCATCACTTTGAACATAACGAAAAAATATATTCTTAATCCAGTTTTAGTTGAGAGATAATGTTTATCGCTTGTCATTCAAAGAGTCTCAATAAAACACATTGAGATAATTTTGGACACGAAATTTAACTTGACCATTTTGGCGAAATCTGAAAAATTTGTGCTGATCTAAAAATCGCTATTTGTCGACTATGTCACTTATACGCATACACCTCCAAAACCGGAATTATTTTAGCCAAAGGTAACTTTCGAATTAGCCTAAGAGTGTTGAAATTAGTTCTTCCAACTCCGAAAGAATTTGGCATATTTGTCGGTTAAGTTGCTACTGTAATGATATCTCCGGAACCGGAAGTGTTTGCGTGATCTTCGAACTTGATCTACAATGCAATAGTAATTTTAAACGAGCCATAGTTTATAAAAATCGGTTCAGCCGTCTCCGAAACTTCTCTATTTCGAAGAAAAATCTTAAAGAGCAAAGACATATTTTGGTCGAGCTGAGTTGAATGGTATGTAATACTAAGGGTCTTCAGAGCCTCGATCAAAAGTCGCATTCTCCAGTTAGTATAGACTTTCTGTATTTCCAGAATTAACAAAATTTCTTAATTTCCTAAGCCTCTAAGTTTCCAACATTTCCAATAATTCTAAATTTTTCAAGATTTCCCAAATTTCTTGAATTCCTAAACTTTTCTAAAATTAAAAAATATGCAAAGTTTTTTAAATTTCCCTAATTTTCTAACTTCCTAAATTTCCAAAAATTACAAATAAGCCAAATTTCTCATTTTCCTCGTATTTTTTTCCATTTGCTGTGGTATATTTCCTAATACCCTGAATTTCTTTAATAATTTAAATTTCCTCATTTTTTTTAATTGCCTAAATTCTCTAAATTACCTTAATTCCAAAAATTCCCGAAATTGTCTCAATATCCTAAGCATTCAAAATTTCCTACACTTCCTAAATGTCCCAAATATCCAGGATTTCTTACGTTTCCTAAACTTTCTTAATATCTTGAATTCTTTACATTTCCTAAATTTCTTAAATATCGTAAATTTCCTGAGCATCAAAATTTCCTATCATCCTAACTTTTCATTTTTTTTTTCAAATTCTGAATATCTTAAAATAAAAAAATTCTCTATATCTACTGAATTTCCTAAATATCATAAATTTTCAAAATTTTAGAAACTTCTTAAATTTTATAAATTTTTTACGTTTCCCATGTTTCGTATATTTCCTAAATCTTTTAATATTTCATATTTTCTTAGTTTCAAAATTTTCTATAGTTACTGAATTACATTTTTTATATCATTTATTTTATCCCGGCTTTAACCATTTTGGTCGTTCACCGGGTATAAATTTAACCGTTTTGGCTTACAGAGTTTTGTGTTTACTGAATTTCCTAATTTCTCATTTTCCCGTATTTCCTCAATTTCTCAATCATCCCAAAATCCCTAAGTTTCCTATCCATTTCATATTTCTAAATTTTCTAAACTTCTTTTATGCACTAAATTTCCTCAATATCCAAATTACCGAAACATGTCAAATTTCCGAAATTTAATAAATATATTAAATTCTAAAAATGTTCTAAATTCTCTATTTTTTCTAAATTTTCCGAATATCCTAGAATTTATAGATTTCCTAATTATCCTTAATTTTCTAAATTTCCAAAATTGCCTTAATTTCCTATATTCGCAAAATTTCCGAAAAATCGTCTGTTCCCAAAATCTAATTAATTTCTTGAATTCCCTAAATTTGCAAAATTTCCCCAATTTTCCTTATTTCTGAATTCCTAAAATACACTCAATTTCCTATTTTCCTGAATCGAAAAATTAGGAAATTCTCCAGTGTCCAACACATCAAGTTCTCCTAAAATTATAAAATTTTCTGATTTCCCTAACTCCTAAATTTCCAAAATTTTCTAAATATCCAAAATTTTCTAAATATCCAAAATTTTCAAGATATTCGAAATTTCTTGAATTTCAAAAGTTTTCAAAATTTTTATAGTTATCGAAATTTCTAAAGTTTTCGAAATTTTCAAAGTATTCCAAATTTTTTGAATTTCCCTAATTATTCAAATCTCCTAAATTTTCAAAACTTTCTTAATATTCCAAGTTTACAAAAATGCCAGAATATTGATTTTTCTTATATTCCCCCTTATTATCCTGAATTCTCTAAATAATTAAATTCCTTAAATTAATAAGGGCCTTGATTATCTATTATAGATGAATATAAAAAAAACTTCTTTAATTTCTTAAAATTACTAAATTTCTGAATTTTTTTAATTTCCTAAATATCTTTAATGTCCAAAATTTCCAAAATTTTCTAAAATCTCTAATTTTTTCAAATTTCTTTAAACATTTTAAATGTTAAATAATATCATCACATTCCTTTATATCCTTAATTTTTCTAATTTCCAAAATTTTCCAACATTCACTAAGTTCCCTTTATTTCCAAATTTCCGAAACATCTTAAATTTTCGAAATCAATAAATTTCTTAAAATTCCAATATATAAAAAATTTTCTAAATTCTCTAAATTTTCTGAATATTTTAATTTTCCAAGAGTTCGTAAAGTTACTTAATCCTCAAGTTTCCTAAATTTTCGAAATACCTTGAATTTCCTTGAATTTAAATAATTTCTTAAATTTTCTGAATTTATAAAATTTACTATATTTCCTATTTTCCTAAACCCCGAATTCCAATTTCCAATACAGAAAAGTTTTCAAGATTTTTGAAATTTCTTGTTTTTACTTAACTTTTCTTCATTTGTAAAATATGCTAATTACTCTAATTTTTCTAGACCGTTCAAGCGTTGAAAACCAGTGCCGTGTGTGATAAAGTGACCGGACGATCAAAACTAGATCGCTATTGTGTAATAGACAATAGTGCTTTTTCCTGTGAGAGGTTTTATGCACATTATATACTGAAGCAGTGTATTGTTGTGAGCGGACGATCGAAACAGTACCGTTAGCCGGTGATTGTTCGATCGATCAAAACAGGCCCAGCGGTGTACGTGATATCACTGTGCGGATTAAAAAAGAGTGTGCTTTTTCCTCTCGGAGGTTTTTTGCACACCATCGCAGCGGCGATACGCCGATCGACGAGGGCTAGGCCTTGGTGGCCCACGTTGGATTTAAGTTAAGTATCATTATTTAGTTTTTTTTTCCTTCCTGCATTCGACTGTTCTATTTCTCCCCGATTCACTTAATTCTGTGCGGAGGTAGCTCCGCAACATGTCTAGTCTAAATTCTGACCCCCCCGTTCCCGATGATCAAATGGAGACTTCCCTTGACTATAAAAAGTCTCGCATAAAGAGCTATCCGGATGGGCTCGCACTACCGGCCGGTCCTTATGCGGTTTATTTCCGGACCAAATCGAAAGAAAAAAAATTAAATATTTTAAAAATATCGCGGGACCTGTCCTCGCGATACAATACTATAAAAAGTTTTGATAAGATACGTCCAGACAAGCTCAGGGTCCTGTTTACCAGTTCAAAACAGGCTAATGAGCTCGTTCAAAATGATCCTTTTACGCGGGAGTACCGCGTCTACGTGCCAGCTCGCGAAGTAGAAATCGACGGTGTGGTCACCGATTCGAGTTTGACTTGCGAGGACGTTCTTAAGTACGGGGCGGGTTGTTTTAAAGACCCCTCACTTAAGAATGTCAAGATACTGGATTGCAAGCGATTGCATTCAGTATCGATCGCCGGGGATTGAACAAAGTCCTATCCCCAATCAGACTCTTATCGTGTGACCTTCGCCGGTTCTGCTTTGCCCAACTACATCCTCTTGGACCGGGTTCGTTTGCCTGTTCGCCTATTCGTACCCCGAGTAATGAACTGTACTAATTGCAAAAAACTGGGGCATACAGCTACCCATTGCAGCAATAAGCCACGTTGTGCTAACTGTGGGGAAGCTCATGCGGACGGCTCTTGCGGTAAGGATGCTGAAAAGTGTCTCTACTGTAAGGAGGGTCCGCATGACCTCTCTGATTGTCCCGCTTACAAACTGCGAGGTGATCGAATGAAGCGTTCCCTAAAGGAGCACTCCAAGCGTTCTTTCGCAGAGATGCTTAAAAGTGCCACCCCTCCTAAACAGACAACGAATCCATATGCCTGCTTGTCAACTGACGAGAGCGATTCTGACGACCCTTTGGAAGGTCCATCTTCGGCGGTCCCTCATAGCTGTAGGAAAAGAATAAATAAATCCTCTCATAAGCTACCTAGTAAGGGTTCGAAGGTGTCTTCCGAAGGGCTTCGAAAAGTTACAGCTAACGGGAATCGGGACACAACACCGAAGCAAAAAGCTCCTGGTCTCGGAAAACTCAATTCCGAGATGGAATTCCCACGACTTCCCGGGACTACAAAATCCCCAAGCGTCCCAGAAAATCTACCAGAGAACCAACTAGGTGCTGGACTTATCAAGTTCTCTGATGTTGTGGACTGGATTTTTACAACTTTCAATATTTCAGACCCTCTTAGAAGCATTTTAATTGCTTTCATGCCAACAGTAAAAACATATTTGAAGCAGTTGACTGCAAATTGGCCCCTTCTCTCAGCGATTGTATCCTTCGATGGCTAAATCATCCACCGAGGTCACGGATCTAATCACTGTTTTACAGTGGAATTGCAGAAGTATCATCCCAAAAATAGATTCTTTTAAATTTCTAGTAAATAATCTGAAATGTGACGCATTTGCATTGTGCGAAACTTGGCTAACTTCTGAAATATCCTTAAACTTCCACGATTTTAACATTATTCGCCTGGATCGAGATGATCCCTACGGAGGAGTACTTTTAGGGATCAAAAAGTGCTATTCTTTTTATCGAATTAACCTCCCCTCGATACCAGGTATTGAAGTTGTCGCATGTCATGTTACAATCAAAGGTAAGGACCTTTGTATTGCTTCCATCTACATTTCCCCTAGAGCCTTGGTTGGGCATCGGTGACTCAGTAATATCATAGAGCTCCTTCCCGCACCGACGTTGGTTTTAGGAGACTTTAACTCACACGGTACGGGATGGGGCTGTCTTCACGACGATAACAGATCAGCTATGATCCATGATATTTGCGACAACTTCAATATGACAATCTTGAATACGGGAGAAATGACACGGATTCCTGCACCACCAGCAAGACCAAGTGCGCTGGATTTATCCCTTTGCTCGACATCGCTACGGTTGGATTGCACGTGGGAGGTAATTCCTGATCCCCACGGTAGCGATCATCTACCGATCGTAATATCAATCACCAGCGGCTCAAAACCATCGAAGACAATCAATGTTTCGTATGACCTCACACGAAATATTGATTGGAATAGCTATGCGACCTCGATATCTGAGAAACTTGAAAGAACTCAACAACTTCCTCCGGAGGAAGAGTATACGTTTTTGGCTGGCTTGATTCTCGATACTGCGATTCAAGCTCAGACGAAACGTGTACCCGGCGCAAAAACTAACATCCGTCCTCCCAACCCGTGGTGGGACAAAGAGTGCACAAATTTAAACGCGGAGAGAGCCTCCGCGTATAAAAAATTCAGAAAAAATGGAACACCTGATAATTACCGGAATTACGCGGCGTTAGACGTTAAAACTAAGAACTTGATTAGAGCCAAGAAACGCGGTTACTGGCGTCGGTTTATAGACGGCTTAACGAAAGAAACATCTATGAGCACTCTTTGGAACACAGCCCGACGAATGCGCAATCATAACACCACGAACGAAAGCGAGGAATATTCTAACCGCTGGATATTCGATTTCGCTAAAAAAGTATGTCCTGATTCTGTTCCGGAACAGAAGATATCCCGCGCCGCGACTTCGAATACAAACGAAACACCGTTTTCGATGGTAGAGTTCTCACTTGCGCTCTTGTCGTGTAACAATAAAGCCCCGGGGTTAGACAGAATTAAATTCAACTTGTTGAAAAATCTTCCTGACTCTGCCAAAAGGCGCTTGCTGAATTTATTTAACAAGTTCCTCGAGGGTAATATTGTTCCACACGACTGGAGACAAGTGAGAGTTATCGCCATTCAAAAACCTGGGAAACCAGCCTCCGATCACAATTCGTATCGGCCGATTGCTATGCTTTCCTGTATCCGGAAGTTGTTCGAAAAAATGATTCTCTTCCGTCTAGACAATTGGGTCGAGAATAATGGTTTACTTTCAGATACACAATTTGGTTTCCGCAGGGGCAAAGGAACGAACGATTGTCTTGCGTTGCTCTCAACAGAAATTCAAATGGCATTTGCTCGTAAAGAACAAATGGCATCAGTTTTCCTAGACATTAAGGGGGCTTTTGACTCAGTTTCTATAAATATCCTATCTGAGAAGTTGCATCAGCATGGTCTTTCGCCAGTTTTGAACAACTTTTTACATAATCTATTGTCTGAGAAACACATGTACTTTGCGCATGGTGATTTGTCGACAATACGATTCAGCTACATGGGTCTTCCTCAGGGCTCATGCTTAAGCCCCCTTTTATACAATTTTTACGTAAGTAATATCGATGAATGTATCAACACATCTTGCACGCTAAGACAACTTGCCGACGACAGCGTTGTGTCTATTATAGGACCCAAAGCTGCCGATCTCCAAGGACCATTACAAGATACTCTCGACAACTTATCATCATGGGCTCTTCAAATGGGTATCGAGTTCTCTACGGAGAAAACTGAGCTGGTTGTATTTTCGAGGAAGCGAGAACCAGCACAATTACAGCTTCAACTAGGGGGTGAAACCATAGCTCAGGCCTTCACATTTAAATATCTCGGGGTCTGGTTCGACTCCAAAGGCACCTGGGGATGTCACATTAGGTATCTGAAACAAAAATGCCAGCAGAGAATCAACTTTCTTCGTACAATAACCGGAACTTGGTGGGGTGCTCACCCAGGAGACCTGATCAGGTTGTACCAAACAACGATATTGTCCGTTATGGAATATGGATGCTTCTGCTTCCGATCAGTGGCGAACACTCATTTCATCAAGCTGGAAAGAATTCAGTATCGTTGTTTGCGTATTGCCTTGGGTTGCATGCAATCGACTCATACGATGAGCCTCGAAGTGCTGGCGGGCGTTCTTCCACTGAAAAACCGGTTCTGGGATCTCTCATATCGTTTGCTCATTCGATGCGACATTTTGAATCCTCTGGTGATTGAAAACTTCGAAAGGTTAGTTGAGCTTAACTCTCAAACCCGTTTTATGTCCTTGTATTTTGATTACATGGCTCAGAATATTAATCCTTCTTCGTTTGTTTCCAACCGTGCTCATTTCTTGGATACTTCTGATTCTACTGTGTTTTTCGACACATCCATGAGAGAAGAAATTCGTGGAATTCCGGCTCACGTGCGCCCTCAAGTGGCCCCAAATATTTTTTATAATAAATTTAGAACAGTCAACTGTGAAAAGGTGTTTTACACTGACGGATCAAACATCAACGAGTCCACAGGCTTCGGCATCTTCAATCAAAACATCACCGCTTCGTACAAACTCAGTGATCCGGCTTCAGTTTACGTCGCAGAATTAGCTGCTATTCAGTACACCCTTGAGATCATTGAAACCTTGCCCAAAGACCATTACTTCATTGTCACGGACAGTCTAAGTTCAATAGAAGCTCTCCGGGCAATGAAGCCAGGAAAGTATCCCCCATATTTCCTGGGGAAAATACGGGAACATTTGAGAACTTTATCTGAACGGTCTTATTTAATATCGTTAGTCTGGGTCCCTTCGCATTGTTCCATTCCGGGCAATGAAAAGGCAGACTCATTGGCTAAGGTGGGCGCATTAGAAGGTGATATTTATGAAAGACCAATCTGCTTCAATGAATTTTTCAGTATTTCTCGTCAGAAAACTCTCGAAAGTTGGCAAACTTCATGGACGAATGACGAACTGGGACGATGGCTACACTCCATTATCCCTAAGGTATCGACGAAACCTTGGTTCAAGGGGATGAACGTTAGTCGCGATTTCATTCGTGTTATGTCTCGGCTCATGTCAAATCACTATACATTCAACGCACATCTCCGGCGTATCGGGATCGTGGAGAACGGGCTCTGCACCTGTGGCGACGGTTATCAGGACATCGAGCATGTCGTGTGGTCGTGCGTAGAGTATCGTGACGCCAGGTCGAAGCTACTGGAATCCCTCAGGGCCCGAGGTAGACCGCCTGAGGTGCCGGTTCGGGATGTGTTGGCGAGTCGGGATAGTTCATATATGCTTCTCATATACCAGTATCTTAAACACATTGATATACAAGTGTAATGTGTTATTCCTCGCTCAGAAAGTATAAACTCCACCTACAGGTTCGACACTAACATCCGCCCGATTCTCTCGATCCCCGTCCCTGTCCACCATCTTCATTGGAATTAACAAGATCTTTTTTTTTTGTCACTAACTTTTTCGTTCCCCTTTCCCTGTTTTTTCACCATCTCGATGGCAACTAATTAGATCTCTGTCGTTTTCAAACATTTTGTTCCCACACCCCTTTTTTACCCCGTTTCCCACAATATTTACTTCTTTTTTTCATTCTCTTCCGTAACATCACCATCACCGGAAGACCGCTCCAGTCAATGACCAGCATGCGGGCCACCCGCCGGGCCTTCGTAGCCTGGGGGTGTTTCCCGCGGACCCTCACGGACCGAAGAATGCGGCCAACATAGAAAATTACCATCGCCATCTGGAATCATCTCATCCTAAATTCAATTCACCGGCCACTACCGATCGCCAGATACTATATTACATAATGATACTACTCTAGTTTTAAGTTAGACGATAATTAAGATTAGTAAATACCCTTGGCATCTTAGAGCTTAAGCAGTGTGCCTTAATATTATATTATATTATTGAATAAAAAAAAAAAAAAAGTTTACAGAAAACGCCAAATTTCGCATATTTTCTCTATTTCATTTATACAAAATTTCTTAATGTCCTATGTTTAATATCCAAGGATCCCAAAATTTCCACGTTTCCAGAAATTTCACAAATTGCCTAAAATTCCTAGAACTCCTCAATTACCTAAATTTCCTAAACATCTTATCTGAATTTTTTTAAATTCTTATCTGAAATTTTTTAAATTCGGCAGTTTTGGTCAATTTCTTTCGTTTATATTTTTGTAAAATTTCTCACATTTCCTGAATTTTGAAATTATTTAAACATCCTAAATTTTATACATTTTATAAACATCCAAAATTTTATAGAGTTGCTATATTCTCCAAATTTCCAGAATATCCTAAATTCTCACAGTTTCATAATTTTCCTAAATTTCCTTGATTTCTAAATTTTCTAAATATTCTAAATTTCATACATATCATAACTTTCTGAATTGCTGAATTTCGTGAATTTGATAAATTTACTAAATTTGTTAAATTTATAGTATCAAAAATTTCCTGAATACCCGAAATTTCTTATATTTATTCAGTTTCTAAATTTCTCAAATTTCTCATACTTCTTAAATTTCCTTAATGTTCTAAATTTCATAAGAACCGTAAATATCCTAAATATATTAAATATCCTAAATATCGTAAATATCGTAAATATCTTAAATATAATAAATATCCTAAATATCATAAATATCATAAATATAATAAATATCTTAAATATCCTAAATATCCTTAATATCCCAAATATAATAAATATCTTGAATATCCTAAATATTTTAAATATGCCAAATATTTAAATATCTTAAATATCCTAAATATCCAAAATATCATAAATATCCTAAATATAATAAATATCTTAAATATCCGAAATATCCTAAATATCCTGAATATCCCAAATATAATAACTATCTTAAATATCCTAAATATCCAAAATATCCCAAGTATCATAAATATAATAAATATCCTAAATATCCCAAATGTAATAACTATCTTAATATAATATTAATAAATATCCTAAATATCCCAAATATTTTAAATATCTTAAATATCGTAAATATAATAAATATCCTAAATATCCTAAATATAATAAATATAATAAATATCCTAAATATCCTAAATATCCAAAATATCATAAATATAATGAATATCCTAAATATTCTAAATATCCCAAATATTTAAATATTTTAAATATCCTAAATATCCTAAATATCCAAAATATCATAAATATCATAAATATCATAAATATAATATATATCCTAAATATTCTAAATATCCCAAATATTTAAATATCTTAAATATCCTAAATATCCAAAATATCCTAAATATCCCAAATGTAATAACTATCTTAATATAATATTAATAAATATCCTAAATATCCCAAATATTTTAAATATCTTAAATATCGTAAATATAATAAATATCCTAAATATCCTAAATATAATAAATATAATAAATATCCTAAATATCCTAAATATCCTAAATATCCCAAATATAATAAATATATTAAATATCCTAAATATCCTAAATATCCTAAATATCCCAAATATAATAAATATCTTAAATATCCTAAATATAATAAATATCTTAAATATCCGAAATATCCTAAATATCCCAAATATTTTAAATATATTAAATATCCTAAATATAATAAATATCCTAAATATAATAAATATCCTAAATATTATAAATATCCAAAATATCATAAATATCATAAATATAATAAATATCTTAAATACCCTAAATATCCCAAATATAATAAATATCATAAATATCCTAAATATCCCAAATATTTTAAATATCTTAAATATCGTATATATGATAAATATCCTAAATATCCTAAATATAATAAATATCCTAAATATCCTAAATATCCTAAATATCCTAAATATCCTAAATATCCAAAATATCCTAAATATCCAAAATATCATATATATCATAAATATAATAAATATCCTAAATATTCTAAATATCCCTAATATTTAAATATCTTAAATATCCTAAATATCCCAAATGTAATAACTATCTTAATATAATATTAATGAATATCCTAAATATCCCAAATATTTTAAATATCTTAGATATCGTAAATATAATAAATATCCTAAATATCCTAAATATCCTAAATATCCTAAATATCCCAAATATAATAAATATCTTAAATATCCTAAATATAATAAATATCTTAAATATCCGAAATATCCTAAATATCCCAAATTTAATAACTATCTTAATATAATATTAATAAATATCCTAAATATCCCAAATATTTTAAATATCTTAAATATCCTGAATATAATAAATATCCTAAATATCCTAAATATAATAAATATCCTAAATATTATAAATATCCAAAATATCATAAATATAATAAATATAATAAATATCCTCAATATTCTAAATATCCTAAATATCCCAAATATAATAAACATCTTAAATATCCTAAATATCCCAAATATAATAAATATCTTAAATATCCTAAACATAATAAATATCCTAAATGTTCTAAATATCCCAAATATTTAAATATTTTAAATATCCTAAATATCCAAAATATCATAAATATCCTAAATATAATATATATCTTAAATATACGAAATATCCTAAATATCCCAAATGTAATAACTATCTTAATACAATATTAATAAATATCCTAAATATCCTAAATATCTTAAATATCCTGAATATCCTAAATATCCCAAATATAATAAATATCTTAAATATCCTAAATATAATAAATATCCTAAATATTCTAAATATCCCAAATATTTAAATATCTTAAATATCCTAAATATCCAAAATATCCTAAATATCCCAAATATAATAAATATCTTAAATATCCTAATTATCCTGAATATCCTAAATATCCCAAATATTTCAAATATCTTAAATATCCTAAATATAATAAATATCCTCAATATCCTAAATATCCTAAATATCCTAAATATCCTAAATATCCTAAATATCCTAAATATCCTAAATATAATAAATATCCTAAATATCCTCAATATCCTAAATATCCTAAATATCCTAAATATACTAAATATCCTAAATATCCTAAATATCCAAAATATCCAAAATATCATAAATATCCTAAATATCCTAAATATCCCAAATATAATAAATATCTTAAATATCCTAAACATAATAAATATCCTAAATATTCTAAATATCCCAAATATTTAAATATTTTAAATATCCTAAATATCCAAAATATCATAAATATCCTAAATATAATAAATATCTTAAATATCCTAAATATCCTAAATATCCCAAATATAATAAATATCTTAAATATCCTAATTATCCTGAATATCCTAAATATCCCAAATATTTTAAATATCTTAAATATCCTAAATATAATAAATATCCTCAATATCCTAAATATCCTAAATATCCTGAATATAATAAATATCCTCAATATCCTAAATATCCCAAATATAATAAATATCCTAAATATCCTAAATATCCCAAATATAATAAATATCTTAAATATCCTAAACATAATAAATATCCTAAATATTCTAAATATCCCAAATATTTAAATATTTTAAATATCCTAAATATCCAAAATATCATAAATATCCTAAATATAATAAATATCTTAAATATACGAAATATAATATATATCTTAAATATCCTAAACATAATAAATATCCTAAATATTCTAAATATCCCAAATATTTAAATATTTTAAATATCCTAAATATCCAAAATATCATAAATATCCTAAATATAATAAATATCTTAAATATACGAAATATCCTAAATATCCCAAATGTAATAACTATCTTAATACAATATTAATAAATATCCTAAATATCCTAAATATCCTAAATATCTTAAATATCCTAAATATCCTAAATATCCCAAATATAATAAATATCTTAAATATCCTAAATATAATAAATATCCTAAATATTCTAAATATCCCAAATATTTAAATATCCTAAATATCCTAAATATCCAAAATATCATAAAAATCCCAAATATAATAAATATCTTAAATATCCGAAATATCCTAAATATCCTAAATATCCTAAATATCCTAAATATCCTAATTATCCTGAATATCCTAAAAATCCTAAATATCCCAAATATTTCAAATATCTTAAACATCCTAAATATAATAAATATCCTCAATATCCTAAATATCCTAAATATCCTAAATATAATAAATATCCTAAATATCCTCAATATCCTAAATATCCTAAATATCCTAAATATCCTAAATATCCTAAATATACTAAATATCCTAAATATCCAAAATATCATAAATATCATAAATATAATAAATATCTTAAATATCCTAAATATCCTAAATATCCCAAATATAATAAATATCTTAAATATCCTAATTATCCTGAATATCCTAAATATCCCAAATATTTCAAATATCTTAAATATCCTAAATATAATAAATATCCTCAATATCCTAAATATCCTAAATATCCTGAATATAATAAATATCCTCAATATCCTAAATATCCTAAATATCCCAAATATAATAAATATCCTAAATATCCTAAATATCCCAAATATAATAAATATCTTAAATATCCTAAACATAATAAATATCCTAAATATTCTAAATATCCCAAATATTTAAATATCTTAATTATCCTAAATATCCAAAATATCATAAATATCCCAAATATAATACATATCTTAAATATCCGAAATATCCTAAATATCCTAAATATCCTCAATATCCTAAATATCCTCAATATCCTAAATATACTAAATTTTACATTTCCTGATTATACCAAAAATATCCACATTTCCTTAAATTTGTATACTTTGTTTTCTGATATTACTAAATTTTCCCTGAATTTCCTAAATTTTATAAATTTACTAAATTTCCATTATTTCTAAGTTTTTTAAACTACCTGAATGTCCTAAATATTTCAAATTTCCTTGAATATCCGTTTCTTCCTAATTATCCGAAATTTCCCTAATATTCTAAGTTTTTTAAATTTCTTAAACATCCTATATTCTCTAAATTTCCAAAATTTCATAGATTTGCTATACCTTCGAAATAACCTAAATACCCTTTATTCCCCTTAATCCTTAACTTTACTAAATGATCTAAATTTTCTGAATTTCCTAAATTTTCTAAATTTTCAAAATTGTTAGAACTTGCTTAGTTTCCTAAATTTGCCATTTTTCTACACATCAATACAATCGAAGAAGTTCGAAACTATAACCTTTCCGACTAATTGAGCATCTCTGAGTCCGCTTCGAAGTGTCCGTGTCCGAATTTTTCCGAAGTCTATAATCGATCACTCATTCTGTATTCTGGTGGGTAGTAATTAATCCAGATTTCGTCAACATCTGATGATCGATGAAAGAAATTTACCCGATTTCTCATCAGTATCAGGCAAAGACCCTTCCGAAATACGCTTGCGTTTGTGTTTTCGGTTCGGATTGGTTGCGGCATCTGCTAGCTCGCACATCTTCCTCTCATTAGTAGGGAATTTCGGCTTCCTGTAACCTCTTGAAACCAATATTGGTAACTGAAGAATTGATAAGTGATGTATCAATAAGGCAAGTTTTTTTTTTCAAATTTACCATGGAGCTACTTTTGTTTATGTCCCGGGTTAGCGGTTCAATGCATAGGGCACTAGATTAGTGCAAAGTCTGTTGAAACAGAAGGTCAAATTCCACTACAGGAATATTATACTAAGGCTTTTTATGGAGCTACTTTGTTCATTTGGAATAAACGTAACTAAAATACTGTTAAAAGTAAAATTAATTCTTTTTAGTAGTGGATATTTCATCGTCAAATTACAAACACTATAAAATGAGAAAAAAAACATATTCCGTAATTAGCCAGCGAAATTTAGCGAAGCGTTTTTTTCTGAAAATAGAACTAAGAAAACATGTATTTTTGTATTCTGCAACCAACACAGTTAACTTTAAATTTTCCAATTATGAATTATGTTTGTAGAGTTAATTTATATTTCTAGGATTTTTATTTTTTTATGATATTTGTAATCGAAAAATCTGAATTTAACTTACGATGTTATACTCAACAACCAAGGTTATATTTAGCCATCAAAATGATTGTTTTAGGTTATTCGAAATGATCAATATTTAGCTGCGAAAAAACAATTTACTCCGGACAAAGACATTATTTTCTTGTTTGACACTAATCATAATAACGCAAACACAACCGTAAGCTAACCGAAGGCGGTCCACCCCGGCATCCTTGCACTGTTTGAACACTTCATTTAACAGCCATAAAACGAGAAGAAAATCCCAATAAAGCAATCAATTCGACATCCAGCAGCCGATGATGACTCGAACGACTGCGGCGAGGTTTGACTAAAAAGGGAGATTAAATCCATTGAATTTAGGACTTCGTTCTGTATTTTTTTCTCCTCCTGCAAGGGGAGAAGTAAGAAATCACAATATCAATATCAAACCAGTCTGTCGGTTTAGACTCTGTTGACTTTCTTGTCTCTAGATCTCGAGCTCTGTGATTTAGAAGCGAAGGAAAAAAAATCTTCTCTTTCACAAACCCCAACCCCACCAAGGCTAGGCTCTTCCAAAGTCCCCATCAGGAAGAAAAAAAGGCGGCATACTAGCATTGGTTTGTCGGTAGCTCGTGCCACCGCCGCCGCGATAACTGACAGAATAGAACTGCGGGTAAATCCCGAACCCGGAGTTTCCCCGTCCGAAGCCTTTCTTTCTTTCGGCTGTGGATTCCAGCGCCGAGCGAGTGTTCTGATGTCGATAAAGGAATAAATCCTACTTGGAAGTAAATCAAACGTAAGAGCATTAATCAGCCTGCCATTCGAGAAGTAGGTATTTTCACCCCCTTGACTGTGTGTTGTTGGATCCGGCCTCATTCGAAGAGGAGGATTTTGATTCTTTAAGTAAAGTTCTTACCAGTGGAAATGCTTTTTTTTCTCTTTGGGTTGTTAAATACCATTCGGAATGGTGCAGAATGAAGTATTTCAATCGGTTCGATCATCAGAAATGACTTTTCGTATTGGTAGTGATGTGATGAGTCTACCTTAGATGCCGGATCGTCCCGGTAACTGTTCACTTTATTTTAAAATTTTTTTGGTCAGCTTACATAACCAAGTATGTATCATTTATTGTATGTATCTCTCAGGACATCAAAATCCATGAAACGATTGTTTCGTGACTCTTTATCTAGCAAATTTCCGAACTAATGAACCTGAATAGGTAAAGAAATTCTTAATTCCTATAAGGCTTTAGTGTACTATTTGGATTTTGTCAATCTATTGATATAAAAGAAGAGGAGGTTTTATGCCCGTTGGAGAAGGAAACTAAATGATTTCTAATTACCACTCAAATCATCCATGCTTTCGAATGTTCGAACGCCTATCGTAACACCTATTGTTTGCAAATATTACTATGCATCGACTTGAGTAGATGAAACTTTAAAAATATTTTAGATAACATTTTCAGTTAGCGGAACGGATGTGAAAAATAGGTTCCAAAGTATGATTTGTTTGGGGTCGTTTCAAACTCCAAGATGGCGACTTCCGGTTTATTGATATTCTTGAAAACCCCCTTCCAATTTGGTATTTTCGAAACGGATTTGATGTGGCTCTGAATTCCA
Source organism: Malaya genurostris (assembly GCF_030247185.1). Lineage (NCBI taxonomy): Eukaryota > Metazoa > Arthropoda > Insecta > Diptera > Culicidae > Malaya > Malaya genurostris. Next base: position 124,783,665 of record NC_080570.1, read on the forward strand.
AGATGGCGATTTCCGGTTTATTGGAATTCCTTGAAAATCCTTGCAATATAAGAAAGGGTTCTCAAGAAATGTCGACATACCGGAGGTCACCATATTGAATTTCGAAACAAGCTCAAACATCGTTTGTTGATATCCTATCTGTTCCGAAAATACCCAAATTTGAAAAGTTTTCCAGGATTATACAGGGTCCGGCACTCGAAGTGTAACCAACTTCTGACCGCTCGCGCAGCTGACGCACAGGCATCAGCTCTCTAGAAATTTGCTAAATGACAGTTCGGAGTTGTATTGTTTACAAGCGCAAGAAAGCATTTTGCCAAAAGTGAACGCGAAAAAAAAATCTTGACTTGAGAGAGCGAAGGAGTTGCTTCGTTTGGCCGAAAGCGGTCAATTTCCGAACATTGTATTTTCTGACGAGAAAATTTTTCCAATTGAGCAATTCGTAAACTCTCAAAACGATAGGGTTTACTTGACCGACCGTTCATACGAGAATTTGAGTCATCGATTGGCCACCAGGAGGCAGCACCCGCAATAGATAATGGTTTGGGCCGCTGTAACCGCAGATGGGCGCTCTCCAATCGTTTTCATCGAGTCTGGCGTCAAGGTAAATGCGACATATTATCGGGAAAGTATTCTGGAGGTTGCTTTGAAGCCGTGGGCAGACAAACATTTCGGTGGCAGACCATGGACGTTTAAGCAGGACTCGGCACCGTCTCACAAAGCTCGAGTGAACCAAGAATGGCTGAAAAACAACGTTCCGAACTTCATCACGTCCACACAATGGCTCTCGAATTCACCAGATGCGAATCCAATGGATTATTCTCTTTGGGCCATTTTGGAGAGCAAAGTCCGAACTAAGAGATACACCTAAGAGAGTCACGAGGCGCTGAAAAAAGTTATTGTCCGCGAGTGGGCCAAAATACACCTGCAAGTCACATTCGGGCAGCTTGCGATTCGTTTTTGACCGTCTCAAGGCCATAGTCAAGGCAAAAGGTGGTCATATCGAGCAAAAGTGAATTGATTCTGAATTTTGTATTATTTTTACATATTTTGTACTTTGAATTAAGTAAAAGTAATTTTCCAAACTGAATTTTGGCCTTTTTAATTGGTTACACTTCGAGTGCCGGACCCTGTAAATAAACCAGAAGCCGCCTTCTTGGAATTCACAACCACCTCAAAGATCATTTTCCGACATCTGCTCATCAAACTCGTTCTGAAAATACCAATATTGTATGGGTTCTTAAAGAATATCAATAAATCGGAAGTAGCCATCTTGGATTTCAGATACGCCTCAAACATAGTTTTTCTGCACCTATTAATCAAATCCGTTACGAAAATAACTCTATAAGGTATACAAATTAACCGGAAGTCACCATCTTGGATTTTAAAACGACTCCAAACATCATTTTTTTTAACCTAATTTTCTCATTTCACATCATGGGGGGTTTCCATATTGGAAACTACGGAATTTTCATTGTATGCAAAAACCTGTTTTCACAAAGTAGATTCGTGAAAAAAGTTTACGTTATTTAGGATTTGATTCGTAAAAAGAGGTACGTACAAAGAGGTACACCGAAACCTCCATTTACGAACTAAACGGGGGTTAGTAAAAAAAGGTAGTTCGTAAAAATAGTTTACGTTATTTGAAATTTACTTCGTAAAAAAAGTTTTGTATAATTAATGTGGAAACCGTGCATTATATGGTTATTTTCGGAACGGATGTGAAGAGTAAGTGCAAGAAAATGATTTTTGGGCTCGTTTCAAAATCCAAGATAGCGTTTTCCGGTTTATTGAAATTGCCTAAACCCCTAACAATATGGGTATTTTCGGAACGGGGTTAATGAGTAGATGTCGGAAAACGATGTTTGAGGTAGTTCTTAAATCCAAGATGGCGACTTCCGGTCTGTCCATATTTTTTGAAAATCCTTACAATATGGGTACTTTCGGAAAGAAACACCTCATTGAATTTTGAAACGAGAAAACCGGAAGTCACCTTATTGAATTTTGAAACGAACTCAAACATGGTTTATTGGTATCCAATATGTTTCGGAAATTTCTTTGTTTTAAGCGTTTATAAAGCATATCGATAAACCGGAGGATGTTATATTGGAATTCGAGACGACACCAAACATAGTTTTGCGGCATCTGTTTATTAAATACTTTCAGATTTTCAAGGAATATCGATAAGCCGGAAGTCGCCATCTTGTATTTTAGAACCACATGAAACATAATTTTCCGACATCTTCTCATCAACCCCGTTCCGAAAATACCCATATTGTAAGGGTTTTCAAGAAATATCAATCAACCGGAAGTCGCCATCTTGGATTTCCAAAATACCTCAAACATCATTTTCCGGAATCTACTCTTTAAACCCGTTCCAAAAATACCCATATTGTTGTAGTTTTCATGGAGTCGGAAATCGCTTTCGATGTATGCCAAAACCTCTTTTGCCTTTCTCTATAGAAAGGTATTAGAATTGTTGGAAAAACCGACTTTCGAACGGAGCCTCGGAGACCCATAGTGCTATATACCATTCGACTCAGTTCGACGAGATCGGAAAATGTCTGTGTGCACTTTTCGAAGATATTTGAACGCGCTCAATTTTCTCAGAGATGGCTGAATCGATTTTAACAAACTTGGGCTCGTTTGAAAGCTACTTTCGGAAAATTGATCAAGTTCGAAGATCAAACGGCTGTGACTTTTGGTTCTGGAGATATGATTGTATATGTGACGTAACCGACAAAAAGCGTTCTATTTTACCGCGCTTAATTTTTTCAGAGATGGCTGAACCGATTTTAACAACTTGGGCGCGTTTGAAAGCTACTATCGGGCCATTGATCAAGTTCGAAGATCAAATGGTTGTGACTTTTGGTTCCAGATATATGATGGCATAAGTGACGTAACCGACAAAACACGATGATTTTTACCGCTCTTATATATAAGGGTGCCAAAATTTTGGGATCACCTCTATTTTCGTTAAGCTCTAGTACTCAAAAGTTTAAGCACCTCAAAAAATGCCTTCATGCAAAATTTGAGCTAAATCGGACATGCGTAAAGGGTGCTGCCCGGTGGTAAAGGTTTGACAATTTCGATCTTGAAAAAGCACCATAGGGGGGAGTACATAAAATTTCCAAAATCGAAAATTTTTTTTGATGCCGAAACTCTTAAAACTGCATGAAACATTGAAATTTAGTGTCATTTCAAAAAAAAATTTTTTTTTTTAAAATCAACTTTCTGGGACTTCATATTTTTTCTAAGTCCCAAAAAGTCGACTTTTCTAAAAAAATTTTTTTTCGAGATGACATTAAATCTCGACGTTTCATGCAATTCTAAGCCTTTTGGCATCAACAATTTTTTTTCGATTTCGAAAATTTCATGTACTCCCCCCCTATTGTGATTTTTCAAGATATATGAAAATTCCACTAAGTGGACTAAGAAGGCTTTTTGCCATTCTCTATAGAAATTTTAGATTAGCATCACTGTTCTCATACAAATAGGCAACGCAAATGTGAAGCACTAGTTTGGAAAAATGATGCTGACTGTGTGACATAAACACTGAAGCATGCTTTTGTGAACTACTCGAATCAATCTGAATCAATTAGTGACAAAATTAGTATCCAAAATTATTTAATAAAAGTATGAAACATATTTTCATGAGACTGTTATGAAAGAAGAGAAAGGCATTATCACACCACTAGGTGGATTAAGAAGGGTTTTTTACGAAGTAGGTTCGTAAAAAAAGTTCACGTTATTTTGAATTTAGCTCGTAAAATGAGTTAGGTAAAAAGAGGTAACGTATAAAAAGCGTTCGTAAATGGAGGTTTTGCTGTAAAAAAACACCTAAAATTGATTATCGTCGAAGAATAATTTTGTAAGTTGGTCTTTTTCAGTACCAAAAGTTCATCAATAGAAACTGGAATTAAATTTTTGAACCTGAATTTAATACTTTAATTCTGTAACTGAGTTTTTGAGCAGTATACTGTATCTGAATTTGTTTTTTAACGGTATCCTGTAACTGCATTTTGGACTCAAATCCTAGCAATGAATTCTTGATTGACTTGATTCCGAAACAACGACAGAACAGAATTCTAAAAACGAATTCCGGAACCAAATTCTAAGTTTGAATTTAAAACTTGGATTCAAATAATAAATACTGAACCTGGACTCTGTATTCCTAACATGGATTTTGGATTCAGCTCCGAAATTCAGTTTCACGAACCTTATCCTGCATTTAGGCTCTGTTGTAGAATCCATCCGTATATATCATATTTAATAGTTAAATTGGTAAATAAATTTCTTCGGATGGAAAAAGTTACGGGTTTGAGTTCCACCGCCTATGCGAACAGTTTTCGGACACTTTTTATTTTTACTTTTTGACTCAGCAGTCTTCTTACGGTCTGTTTTCTTGTTGAGCATTTTAAGCAGATTTTTACTTTGGAAACTTCGTTTACATTTTAATCTCACCATTAAAGGGCTGAGGACAGTACCGTAAAGTGGTAGGTTTTTTGCTATTTTCCCGTTTCAAATTAAATTTTCTTGGAAACGGTGCAGAGTATAGAAAAACCCACCTGACAATGTCTTCGATATTTAGTTAAGAATATTCTGTGAAGTTTTCAGAATGATTCATTGAGTTTAGCGGTCGTGTTGTATTTTTTTCTGACTGAAGATCTGCTGAAAATTGGAACGCTCGGAAATGCATACCTCTACTTGTTAATCGAATATCTCGGCTTTTAAGGCTTGTATCATAAATCTACCATGACAAAGTCTAGATAATTTAGTTTAGATGCGATTAGTACATAAAAACAAAGTCAAAACAAACATTGAAACAAAGTCAGTTTCAATGCATCCGCCATTTTTTTCGCTTTGGTTTCCTGATAACATTCTGAAAAAAGAGAGAGAGAAAACTGAACTGCCTCGACAAGGTTGCCAAACACACAGACGTTCCATTGTATATAAACACAAAAAAAAAATTGTCTTCTTTCATCAATACACAATTGGAAGCCCATTTTCCCGTGTCACTATCATCCACCGGGGGTCAAATGACCTCCGTTCCGAAACCGCGCTGTGAGATGGCAGTGCGACTTTCAATGTGTCCTCAAGTACCCTCTCGGGATCAGAAAGGCAATGCCAATGCTCGTTTAATGTAAGCCGACTCCGAACCACTTCCGAGCGCTGATGATGGACTGACGCCTGCATTGAACAAACCAATGGACGGGAGCGGGATGAGGGTGGTGGCCAAGCCGGGTTCTTAAAAGAAACCGAAAATCCGCGCAACCGATAACAAGTCAAAGCCCTCGAAGACGAAGTTTTTTTTCTTCTTTTCTTTTGCTTCTTTCAATCGAACCTCAAACCGCACACCCTCGGCAGCCCCCTTCAGACGATGGCGGAAGAATTGTAAAAGCTGACAAAAGTCTCAGGCTTCTAGTCGCAGGGCAGGAGGGGAACACAAAAAAATACGCTGGGAGTTAAACGTTGACATTGAAATAAGGACCTGACGGCGAAAAACGATACAGAAGAAAAAAAACGACGATCGACGAAATGACGGGAAAAGCGACAAACGAGAGCAGTAAGGAGTAATGGCAATCTCCAAGTCTCCAAGGACTTACAAATGCGAGACTTGATATTCAATTATTTTTGCTTCAATCACACTGCGTTCGGCACCGGATCCGTCGTCGGTAGCTCAAACGGGATTACCAAATTTCTGTCGAGCTCCCTTTCAGATTTGTACCGCTACCGTGTTTGCAGTCAGCCGAAACCAAGATGTCTCATTATCGGTTCCTGGGTCGAGTTGTCTCCTTACCTACCTGCCTGCCTGGAGAGGCAGAGATCTCCGGGACTTTATTTTCCATTACCTTTCAGACGGACGGTCGGTTTCTGGCGAAAGATCCTGGCGGCATTCGCGGATTCGCGGCACAGCAAGTCTGGCGGATTCTGATAAAGTACATTCAGTTTGGGATTGGGTGCCCAATTAGGTTATCTCCGGAATGAAGACCCGTCGCGATGTCGGTTGAATTATTTATTGGATGTCGATTGCGGTGATGGTTGCTAATATGTTGCAGTGGGGAGCGAGAAAGGAAAACAGTTATCTCACCAAATGTACCTGGTGAAGGATTTGCTGCGGCTGTAGGAAAAACTGACGCAGTTGTATTTGAATTTCAGTTTCTACGAACAAACCAACTGCTTAATTAATGGGCAATATTGGTCAATAAATTTCACTGTAATCTAGAATCACTATTTAATATACTCCCGAACACTGGTATAGTCGCAGTCGTCCTCCTGCGCTATCGCTCGGAATCAATCGGAATCGTTCAAAAACCACTCAAATCCACCATAAATAGAAACTTCCACCTCCCGCGGCGCGAGATGTACGACGGTAGACTGTGCCGAAAAGGTGACAGGAACAATAATAAAAGTAGAAAGAAAAAAAGAAGAGACGAAATATGAGCGATGCCCCCAGCCCATAACCTATAAATTAGCTCGGAATAAAAGTCAGAAATAAAAATATCATTTATAAACTAAACGAACGGAAATTGAAACCGAAGGCGAGATATCATAGTGAACAATAATAAAAGATGAGTGAACACGACGGTCGCACAAAAGCCGGACCAGGGTGTAAAGAGCGAAATATAAACCAAACTAATAGATGACAAAATGAGAATTTATTACATGAAATGTGACAACGTAAATAGCGTTGGCTTCCCTGGGGAAACTGTTCTCTCGACACTATTTCCGAATGGGGCCCCTGCGTGGTCGGACAAAACTTTCCTATTCGTGAAGATGGTTTTCGGTATTGAATGCCTATGCCGGCCATTAACGAAAACAAACTGAAATAAAACAAATGACTTACGAAAATTTGAACGTTTAAGGCAACAGACAAGAACTGCAACCGTGGAAACTTCAAATATGTCATTCAATTAGAGGCATCCGAAAAGCAAAACTGCATCAAATATATAAAATAAAATATAGGTAATAAACAAAATAAACAAATAAACAAATAAACAAATGAACAAATAAACAACTAAACGAATAAACAAATAAACAAATAAACAACTAAACGAATAAACAAATAAACAAATAAACAAATAAACAAATAAACAAATAAACAAATAAACAAATAAACAAATAAACAAATAAACAAATAAACAAATAAACAAATAAACAAATAAACAAATAAACAAATAAACAAATAAAACAAATAAACAAATAAACAAATAAACAAATAAACAAATAAACAAATAAACAAATAAACAAATAAACAAATAAACAAATAAACAAATAAACAAATAACAAATAAACAAATAAACAAATAAACAAATAAACAAATAAACAAATAAACAAATAAACAAATAAACAAATAAACAAATAAACAAATAAACAAATAAACAAATAAACAAATAAACAAATAAACAAATAAACAAATAAACAAATAAACAAATAAACAAATAAACAAATAAACAAATAACAAATAAACAAATAAACAAATAAACAAATAAACAAATAAACAAATAAACAAATAAACAAATAAACAAATAAACAAATAAACAAATAAACAAATAAACAAATAAACAAATAAACAAATAAACAAATAAACAAATAAACAAATAAACAAATAAACAAATAAACAAATAAACAAATAAACAATAAACAAATAAACAAATAAACAAATAAACAAATAAACAAATAAACAAATAAACAAATAAACAAATAAACAAATAAACAAATAAACAAATAAACAAATAAACAAATAAACAAATAAACAAATAAACAAATAAACAAATAAACAAATAAACAAATAAACAAATAAACAAATAAACAAATAAACAAATAAACAAATAAACAAATAAACAAATAAACAAATAAACAAATAAACAAATAAACAAATAAACAAATAAACAAATAAACAAATAAACAAATAAACAAATAAACAAATAAACAAATAAACAAATAAACAAATAAACAAATAAACAAATAAACAAATAAACAAATAAACAAATAAACAAATAAACAAATAAACAAATAAACAAATAAACAAATAAACAAATAAACAAATAAACAAATAAACAAATAAACAAATAAACAAATAAACAAATAAACAAATAAACAAATAAACAAATAAACAAATAAACAAATAAAACAAATAAACAAATAAACAAATAAACAAATAAACAAATAAACAAATAAACAAATAAACAAATAAACAAATAAACCAAATAAACAAATAAACAAATAAACAAATAAACAAATAAACAAATAAACAAATAAACAAATAAACAAATAAACAAATAACAAATAAACAAATAAACAAATAAACAAATAAACAAATAAACAAATAAACAAATAAACAAATAAACAAATAAACAAATAAACAAATAAACAAATAAACAAATAAACAAATAACAAATAAACAAATAAACAAATAAACAAATAAACAAATAAACAAATAAACAAATAAACAAATAAACAAATAAACAAATAAACAAATAAACAAATAAACAAATAAACAAGTAAACAAATAAACAAATAAACAAATAAACAAATAAACAAATAACAAATAAACAAATAAACAAATAAACAAATAAACAAATAAACAAATAATAAACAAATAAACAAATAAACAAATAAACAAATAAACAAATAAACAAATAAACAAATAAACAAATAAACAAATAAACAAATAAACAAATAAACAAATAAACAAATAAACAAATAAACAAATAAACAAATAAACAAATAAACAAATAAACAAATAAACAAATAAACAAATAAACAAATAAACAAATAAACAAATAAACAATTAAACAAATAAACAAATAAACAAATAAACAAATAAACAAATAAACAAATAAACAAATAAACAAATAAACAAATAAACAAATAAACAAATAAACAAATAAACAAATAAACAAATAAACAAATAAACAAATAAACAAATAAAACAAATAAACAAATAAACAAATAAACAAATAAACAAATAAACAAATAAACAAATAAACAAATAAACAAAATAAACAAATAAACAAATAAACAAATAAACAAATAAACAAATAAACAAATAAACAAATAAACAAATAAACAAATAAACAAATAAACAAATAAACAAATAAACAAATAAACAAATAAACAAATAAACAAATAAACAAATAACAAATAAACAAATAAACAAATAAACAAATAAACAAATAAACAAATAAACAAATAAACAAATAAACAAATAAACAAATAAACAAATAAACAAATAAACAAATAAACAAATAAACAAATAAACAAATAAACAAATAAACAAATAAACAAATAAACAAATAAACAAATAACAAATAAACAAATAAACAAATAAACAAATAAACAAATAAACAAATAAACAAATAACAAATAAACAAATAAACAAATAAACAAATAAACAAATAAACAAATAAACAAATAAACAAATAAACAAATAAACAAATAAACAAATAAACAAATAAACAAATAAACAAATAAACAAATAAACAAATAAACAAATAAACAAATAAACAAATAAACAAATAAACAAATAAACAAATAAACAAATAAACAAATAAACAAATAAACAAATAAACAAATAAACAAATAAACAAATAAACAAAAAACAAATAAACAAATAAACAAATAAACAAATAAACAAATAAACAAATAAACAAATAAAACAAATAAACAAATAAACAAATAAACAAATAAACAATAAACAAATAAACAAATAAACAAATAAACAAATAAACAAATAAACAAATAAACAATAAACAAATAAACAAATAAACAAATAAACAAATAAACAAATAAACAAATAAACAAATAAACAAATAAACAAATAAACAAATAAACAAATAAACAAATAAACAAATAAACAAATAAACAAATAAACAAATAAACAAATAAACAAATAAACAAATAAACAAATAAACAAATAAACAAATAAACAAATAAACAAATAAACAAATAAACAAATAAACAAATAAACAAATAAACAAATAAACAAATAAACAAATAAACAAATAAACAAATAAACAAATAAACAAATAAACAAATAAACAAATAAACAAATAAACAAATAAACAAATAAACAAATAAACAAATTAACAAATAAACAAATAAACAAATAAACAAATAAACAAATAAACAAATAAACAAATGAACAAATAAACAAATAAACAAATAAACAAATAAACAAATAAACAAATAAACAAATAAACAAATAAACAAATAAACAAATGAACAAATAAACAAATAAACAAATAAACAAATAAACAAATAAACAAATAAACAAATAAACAAATAAACAAATAAACAAATAAACAAATAAACAAATAAACAAATAAACAAATAAACAAATAAACAAATAAACAAATAAACAAATAAACAAATAAACAAATAAACAAATAAACAAATAAACAAATAAACAAATAAACAAATAAACAAATAAACAAATAAACAAATAAACAAATAAACAAATAAACAAATAAACAAATAAACAAATAAACAAATAAACAAATAAACAAATAAACAAATAAACAAATAAACAAATAAACAAATAAACAAATTAACAAATAAACAAATAAACAAATAAACAAATAAACAAATAAACAAATAAACAAATAAACAAATAAACAAATAAACAAACAAACAAATAAACAAATAAACAAATAAACAAATAAACAAATGAGCAAATAAACAAATAAACAAATAAACAAATAAACAAATAAACAAATAAACAAATAAACAAATAAACAAATGAACAAATGAACAAATAAACAAATAAACAAATAAACAAATAAACAAATAAACAAATAAACAAATAAACAAATAAACAAATAAACAAATAAACAAATAAACAAATAAACAAATAAACAAATAAACAAATAAACAAATAAACAAATAAACAAATAAACAAATAAACAAATAAACAAATAAACAAGTATAATTTTTTCAAACTGCATGAATAGCAAAGAGAGCGGAAACATAAACAGCGGAAAATGGCAAACAAAAGATTTCAGTGATTGTAAAAATAGCAAAAAAAAAGTTCCGAAACTATAACATACATACCAAAATAAACAAAACCTGGCAAAAAGATATTAATATTAACAATCCTTTTATAATCCCCCATCCCGCATGGTGATGACTTCCTCTTGCCATTTAAGGAGTCTCATTAAAAATTTGCAAAATTTTTTTGCTTATCAAACAACCTGATAGTAGTTTTCAAACGATTATAAGTCTTTCGAAATCGAAATCGAATTTGATCTTCGACCATGATCAAAAGCCCAATAGTAAGCTTCAAAAGACGTCATTCTTTCATCTTTCTATAGAGCAAGGAAAAACCTTTTACAATCCCTTTTAATACAAACACAAAAAAGTATAAACTAGAAAAACGGCCTTCGGTTGAAGATTTATATTTCGTAGTGAGAGTGCAGGGTTCACCGTAGTGAGAAAGTCGTTCACAAAACTGACATGTAATCTGCTTAGTCTCATCGGTAACCAGCGATTTACAAGGATGCCTTCAGCGTTGACCACAAAAACACATACGATGGAATGTCCTTATGCAGTCGCATACGTAACACTCACACGCCATTCCGGATACCGGGGGAAAATAGAAAGAATTTCTTCCTACTGAAACATATTTTTTCGAACGAAATTATTATAAAAACCGGAGAACATTTCGGCATTAAGCAATTTTTACTCCACTTTCCGAATGGCTCGAAAACAGTGCCGAACAGCTATCTGGATCGTTGATCCGTTGTTGGTTTTGTTCGATTCAAACGCGGCACCTATTTGGAAATGATACTCAGATTTTTACGTATGATCGTAGAAGCATTTCCAGTTGATTTCGTAACCATCTCAGTACATCTAATCTCACACACTTTTGAGTTTGCGTTCACAATTATCAAAATTTTCTTATTTTTTTCCGGATGACTGCTTCATTTAGACTCGTTTAAAATCAGAATACCATAAATCTTTGTTTTCAATGGATCGTTTATGGATTTGTTTTGTGCGCCGTTCGATGCATTGAAATGCGGCTGTTTCTTCGTATTCGAGAAAATAAACCGTTTTTCTTGGGTAAAATAAAACAGTGCCTGAACGACATATTGAATAGTAATTATCAAATCACAATAGTTTGGGTCCCGGCTCTTTGCTCCATTCCAGGCAATGAAAGAGCCGATAGTTTAGCCAAACGTGGTGCTATTGAGGGTGAAATTTATGAGAGACCGATTGCTTTCAACGAGTTCTATAGCGCGTCCTGCCAAAGAAAACTTGCAGCTGGCAAGCTTCTTGAGATAAAGATGATCTGGGTCGGTGGATGCACTCAATTATTCCTGAAATATCCACAAAGGCATGGTTCAGGGGACTAAATGTGAGTAAAGATTTCATTCGTGTGATGTCCAGACTCATGTCCAATCACTACACGTTAGATGCACATCTCCTTCGAATTGAACTTTCCGAGACTAATCAGTGTGCTTGTGGTGAAGGTTATTCGGGATATTGATCATGTCGTTTGGACATGCGTGGAGTTTCGTGATGTCAGATCTCAACTAATAAATTCCTTGCGTACCCAAGGTAGACTATCCAATGTCCCAGTTCGCGACATTCTTGCTTGTCGTGACGTTCCTTACATGAAACTTCTTTATTATTTCATTAAGTCCAGTTCCAATTTAAATTTTATTTTATGTTAGACAGTTTTCTCTTCCATGAGTTCAACCAATAGCCAGCTATCTTATATTAAATAAAAGTGATGAACTGATACAAACAAACCTGAAATAGTTATAAGATCATGTACAAAGTTTAATGTAATTTATAATAGCAACCCGCTTGATAAAAACAGTGTTTAGATTAACTAATGAATACCATCATACTAATATGATATTCGAAATGTATTAGGTTTAAAGTATTATGTATTGTGGATGCCACGGCGAAGAAAAACTTATGTATATTGCCTATGAAATAAACGTATTTATGGAAAAAAATAGCAGAGAACACCAAATCGATCGGACCCACCGTTTCTGAAACATATTTTTGAAAAGTTTCAAGAGATTTCTGCTTAGTCCCTTCTCAAAAGTAAAGCTAGAGTGAACAGGGCAAATGCATGATGCATATTCATTTGACCATAAATAACGCTTAGACAAATCTTGAGCCGAATTAAAAAATACAGAAATAAAATTTCGAATATAAAATCTGTCATTTGCGGTGAAATTGTTCCATAGACTATCGTGATCTGCAAACTAGAGAAATTAATTAGACAATTTAAAGAATTCGCTACTTTATCACATGGCTCCGTGCGAAAAAAAAAGCTGTTTCATTCCAATTCAAACGTCTGCTGCGTCTGCCGTATTTTAGATACATGCCAAATCCAGCGCTCCTGTTACTTCTATAAATCAAATTCATGCTAAATAGCGTTTTATTCGGTTCAATCTAAACAGTGCACAAGTTTACATCAAGCAGCTGAAATTAAAACAAAATCTTTCGTCGCTCTAATGTAATTTCAAATTTGACATTGAAGAGACAAACTAGTTCGGTCCGTTTTCAAAAAATGGCTCTGGCTGTTATGAATATCGAACAGTAACGGCTGATGTCGATAGTTTCAAGAGGATGATGATGATGATGATGGTCCCACCTCATACCCCTACAAAGGTGTGAGCTGAACGAGTTATCTAAGTGATAATTAATATTATCACATGCTTCGATAGAGCAGCTGAACAAAAAGAAATTACTATACTACATTATATATTACTATCCAGGGTTGATCAAGAAAATTTCCAACCCGGGAAGATCCTTGAACAAATTAGGAATCGAACCCAATATCTCGACCAGTATCAGACAATAATTCACCAGGCCCTTCCCGCCGGACCAGTTCATCGTTATCACCACCAGCTACGATGGAATAACGAGACTGCGAATGAGCAGAGCCAAGCCCAATTTCATCAACAACTGTAGATCCCAGCATAACTCAAGAAAATCATAATTGGTCTCAAACAATAACATCTCTTAATTCAGCCTTATTCCATTTCTAGATTGTCTTTGACTGCTTTACGCGCGCGGGCTCAAACTTTTGTAGACAACTCATTTACTTTTTATCTATATCAACTCTAAAATACTAATAACAAAAAAAAATCCATCATCATCATACAGATCATAATAACTTCTAACATCTACAAAAAATAGTGAAAAGTCAAAATACATTCTTCTTCATTTTACAAAATTTTAAAGAAATCAAATTATAATATATATTTTAAAATCGGTTTTACATGTGAAATACATAATTGTTTGAACTCATTTAAAGTTGTAGCACGTTTAATTTGTCTGGGCATCGAATTGAAAAAAATTATTCCTTTGTACAGTAGCGAATTCTGTGATCTGCCTAAAAGAAAGTTTGGTGTTCTTACATCTGATGCATTTCTGGTATTATATCTATGCAAATTACTTCCTCTCTCAACTCGATCACACAAATATCGAGGCAGCATACCATTTATTAATTTAAAAATTAACACCATTGTTAAGTAATAAATTCTTTGTTTGACCGAAAGCCATTGTAATTGTTTTTAATGTGAGATTTGAATGTTAACTTTTCATCAATTACGACTCCAAGGTACTTCATCTCTCTAACGCGTTCAATAATCATCAATAATTCACCATCAATTTCAACGTTAGCATCATGTCTAGTGCTCGCAAATAACAATGTATTTCGTCTTTGCGACATTCAATTTCAATTGCTTGAATTTTAACCAACGTGCTAGAGAATGTAGGTCCTCGTTTAAGTGTGCCACAGCTTCATTATAATCCTTAGATGCAATAAACAGAACCGTGTCGTCAGCAAATAAATTGGTATTACAAAACCGTAAAACTCGTTTCATATCATTAATATAAATAATAAATAAAATTGGTCCTAGGACACTGCCTTGAGGCACTCCAAGTGAATTATCTAGAGAACTAGACACAAAATCGTTGAATACAGTCTTTTGTTTTCTATCATATAAATAGCTTTCAAACCATTTGTATGCTACTCCTCCAATGCCAAAGCGTTGTAGAGTTTGTAACAATAAAGGTCTTGAGATTGTTTCAAAAGCGCGCTTTAGATCCAAGAACACTGGAAGAATAGTCTCTTTAACTTCGATTCTCTCTTTCCATTTTGCTAATACTAGATTCAAAGCGGTTTCGCAAGAGTGTCCCTCTCGGTATCCAGATTGTTCCGGCATTAGCAAATTATTACCGTTCAAATAATTCATCAGCTGGTCCTTAACTACATGTTCCAATATTTTCTCCAGCGTGTGCAACATGTTGATGGGACGGTACTCTTCGGCTTTATCCGTTCCAGCAACTTTGGGAATAGGAACCACTCATGATTCTTTCCAAACTTTCAGTACGTGCCCAGTTTGTATCAATTCATTTATCAAGTTTAGAAGATCGTGTCCGATAACATGAAAGCAATCTTGTATCACCTTTGCGTTGACATTATCGATACCTGTCGATCTTTCCAAATTAAAACAAATATCTCTTAACTGTCCAAAAGTGATTGGGTGAAACCCTTCAAATCTGCAATTGTTATTTATCGACTGTGTTATTTCACTAGGTTCACTGACCTGATCAATACTCTGATTAATCAGTTGAACACTGTTTATGAAATAACTGTTCAATTTTTCAACTATGGTTTGCTCACACCGTTCTTCTATCCCATTAAAACTCATGCTTTTCGAAGAACTATGTGTTGGCTTAATCATTTGTTTAAGGATTTTCCACAACTCCTTGCTATTTCGTTGATGTTGATCGATCTTCCTCTGGAAATATTCACATCTAGTCTTTTTCAAGGCTCGTGAGTATATATTCCGAGCATTCGTGTATCCACGCCAGTGAATTTCGTTGTTAGTTCTGCAAAACGTTTTATACTTTTTATCCCTCTTTCGCTTCAACCGTAAAAGGTCTAAAGAGTACCACCGGCTCGAGCTAGTCAAGCTAACGTATTTCTCAGATACCAAGCAACTAGTACACCTTTTCAACACGTCAGTCAGAACAGTCGCTCTGCTATCTAAATTTCCAGCTGACTGCGTAAAATCCAGGCTTCTTGATACCAGTTGAGATATAGCTTGGCTTGAGTATTTTTTCCAGCATTTTATTTTAATTTTCTTTTCTTTTAGTATGGAACCTCTCGTCAAGTAAACTGAGATTGTTTCATGATCCGAAATCTTACAACCGTCCGCCACTAATGAACGAATACCGTCAAAATTTGAATACACGTGATCTATTAAAGTTCTACTATGTCTGAAAATTCTCGTGAATTCATTCACAGTTTGCTTGAGGTTGAAGAATTCTGACAACTGTTTCAAATGATTCGAATCTTGGTCCCTGAGCCAGTCAATATTGAAATCTCCTGAAATTATGTTCAGTTTACTGAAATCTAAGAAGCTTTCCCACCAGTTTTCTAAAATTTCCAGAAAACGACGGTCACTTGAACTAGGAGAATGATATATAACTCCATAATTTCCCTGCTGCATGCCTCTTTCAACTGATATGCCCAAAAACCAATTATTTTCAATCATTTCGTTTGATCGAATGCTGAACTTAATCGATTCTCTGACGTAAATTGCTACTCCACCGGGATGTCTTGAATGCGATAAGCAATAAGCAACAGCGTAACCAGGAATACCCAGCTGATCAAATGCACTGGAATCAACTATATGTGTTTCCGTTGGCATAACTAACAAGGGCCCAAGGGGCAAATCACTCTAAACTCTAGACAATCTAATACTAATAAACTCATGTCATTCCAAAATAATTCTCTCTAATCTCATTTAATCCCAATTAGTCTAGATAAGTTTGGGTAATTTAAAACTAATCCAACCTAGTTTTGCCTAATCTTGTTTGAAGTGTATCTGTCATTCGAGCTCCCACGCAGAGATGCCATTAATACAGATTTATCTGTATTATACAGATTTTTACATGCGCATACAGATTTAATACAGAGTACAGATTTTATACAGATTTCTCAAATTAAATACAGATTTATACAGATACCACAAAAAGTAAGAAAGAAATAATGAAACTTTTCCGTCTGAGCGTGTTTGGTTGCCCATATTAAAATGAAAATTTTTTCGTGCAATTGTTTAATGATGAACATTTATATCATAATTTGAAACCAATTTGAACTGATGTTCAAGGAAGTCATGGCGTCATGAACCTTTATTGTCAGACAGAAAAGTTGTATGGCCTGACTTGACGTTGCGTATTGGGCGTTTGAATTCCATGTTTGAATTCCAAGTCATCATTTTCAAAGGAGAAAAGTATATGGATTTACAATTCAATTGTGGTTGATAACAAAAAAAATTAAATTTCGTCGTTGAATGTTCTTGTCAGTGCGGCAAGGACTTACGATATAAAGGAATGCTCCTTGCATCTGCCATTCTATAACAATATTCTAATGGAATAACATCTTTAAACATCATTTTATTTCCGAAATTTCCTTTCATTAGTGAATACAGATAAATACAGATTTTTTATACAAAGCAATACTGATGAATCTATGAAAATATCTGGCATCTCTGCTCCCACGTTTACAGCTTCTTATGTCAAAATAATGCTTTTCCAGATCTCGGCTAAACTTCTCTAATCCCATTCTAATCCAGCGAGATCCCTGCTAAACTTTTTTACTCCCGGTAAAACTTGTTTGAGTTCAGACAAAGTTTAGAGTGATTTGCCCCTTGCAAGGGCCTTCTATCCTCTACAAGATGCCGCATTGCGACAAAGTTAGTAGACAAACCGGCTATATTCAAATACAAAATTTCCGATAGCCTCCTGTCAGTTAGTTGCTATCCACTAGACAAAACGTTTTTCTTTTTCGATTCAAGCAGCCTACCGTATACTGGACATTGTTTACTGAATGCCGGATGATTTATGTCCAAATTCATTCTACGTTCCGAGTTAATTTTTAGACAATTTACGCATTCAAAATCAGTTGAAGAGCACTCAGAAGTTCTATGTGCTGCATTACATCTAGAACAAGTCTCTTTATTCGCACAATTTGTACTCTTGTGACCAAACTCTCCACATTTGAAACATCTCAGTACATTAAAGGCCTCGTAAATAGAACACTTATCCCATCCAATACTAACCGTTTGGGCTGCCATCAGATTGCTATAAGTGTTTTTATCAACCTCTATTATTACATTATATTTGTTATATCTGAAGCGTGGATTTTCAAAATTAGCAACAACTTTCACCTCTTCGATCGTAACGCCCTCGTTCTGACTTCTCAAAAGATCGATGAAGACATCAGAGGAATATCGATCACTCATCCCCACTATTTTAATTTTTGGTTTTCCGGGTGTGGGTATAACAGCACTGTAGTTGGCACCCAAATTGCCTTCAATGTTCTCTTTCACTAATTTAATATCTTCCCCGGCTGCACACTCAACAATAATCGAGCCATCTTTACCGTTTTTAAAGTTACTAATCTTCTGTGCTCTTGGATCTGGCTTGTCTTTTAAAAATTTCCTTGTATCATCACTCGTTTGTGATGTCTCGACTGGTTTTATCATAATGACCAAACGAGTCTTACTATTTTTATTACCTTTGTTCTTATTTGTAAATTTTTCAGACAGAACATTCGCATATGTCATTTTATTATTTTTATTAAAAACCTCGTCATTATTTTCAAAATCGTTAATGCCCATACCTGTCGATTCATCTTCATTATCAGTCATTAACTTTCTTTTTCGTCTAGGATTACCATCAGACTCAGAGTAAGTCTTTCTTCCTATAACAACTTTTTTTCTGTTCATTACATCCAATTCATTATCATTTCGCTTAATACTCGAAATCAAGAAACCTTTCAAATCCTCCAACTTTCTGGCCATACTGTTTTCCAAGCATGTCATTTTACTCTCAAGAGTATCATTGTAGGATTTAATCAGTCTCTCAATTCCGTTCTCCAATGCGATGTTCATCTGCGATATGATGTTCTGCCGCTCACCAGCAAATGATTCCGCGATGGATGTTAGTTTATCCATATCTTTCCTCATATCGCTACTGAACGAATGATCAACAATTTAGTGTAGTTTGACAGACAATTAGTTGAGAACTGCTCCGCTAGTGGCGCTTTGAAAAATGCGTGATATAAATTATTTGCTTAACACAGACAAAACGATTTGAGCTTCAAGTAATTCGCAAATTATAGTATTTTGAAGAATGCGGGAATTCGGGAGTTTGTCAAACAGCAAAAGTATTAACTCGGACTTATTCCATCAGATGTAGCTGGTGTGCTTGAATACAAATATCAATTATCAGAATTATGTTCTTATAAAAAACTAAAAGATATAGAGCGGTTTTGTTTGTTGGAAAGTTGTTAGGAATGTGTCACAATCTTACAATATAAAATTTTTTATGTTATATCTCTAAAACCTGATGATATAGATTGGCGGTGTTTTCGGAAAGAAAGTAGAGGAGCTAAAAACAGATTAAATAGTGTGAACAGTTGTAAAATTTTCCTCACTTGGTGACGCTGGTGTGCAATTCTGGGTTGGAAATTCCTGATTTATGTTGATTTATTAAGATTGTTTTTTCGAGGATTTACAAACTGGTTAGAAGATTGATAAAAGCTTGTGTGTGAATTCAAGAGCAGTGTATCTTTCTCAACATTGCTTGGTTTATCAAAAAGCATTCGATAATGTGAAAAGTAGTTCAGTATTCGAAAAAAAAGGTTGCGCTATTGCGATCCATGACTTAGAAAGCTATTTTTTGGAAAAATTTTATTTGTTTGTTTCGTGATTTATACTAGTTGACGGTAGAGATTTCTTCTACAATGCTTGTGTAGGAATTAATTGCTGTCTGGTTGCGAACAAACTTTATAAGAAATATGATTACTTTTATGGGATTTCTCAAGTTTTGAAATATGCGGTTTCTATATAGTTTTCTGCATTTTTCTATTTGCTAAAATAGCTGTTATTTCAGAGGATTCGCAAAATGATGCGAACTCATGTGCTTCCCTCCGTCATAGAATGATTTTGTGTCTTGCGATTCTCTAACAATCTACTAAGCATACATCCTACGCGACGCTATCGTAATTGTGTTAGTGTGTTTCTGCAAAATTACTTTCTCGCATACATACTATTATATACTAGTTGAGAAGCGTTGAAAGCTAGAATATAAAAACAACTACAGAGAGAACGATCATCTTTCGTTTCATTTGGTTGGCTTAGAGACGTGTATATATGATTGATTCCTATAAATACGTTGTAGCTAACTTTCTGATCATCCAGTGGAAATCAAGCAGATAGGGTATTTTGGGAGCGTGAAAAAAAAAACATTTAACGGGAAAAATCAAATTTTCATTGGTTTTCCTTTACCAATCGTCTGATACAAAGTTGTTGAATCAATTTACAAACTTCACAAAATTCGAGAGTGTAAAATTTATTGAGATTCGTTAAAAAAAAAGCTGAGCTATGACAGCTCGAAGTTACCGTTCCAACTTTTTTTCAGGCTTGGTATTTGGAGTGTTAATAATGTAGCTAATCCACGTGCTTTAAAAAATTTGCAGCGTTCGAATCTCCCAGTATATTACTGGAGCAATAAAAAAGGCTGGATGACTCGAGAAATTTTCCAAGATTGGATGCAAAACTATTTCATTCCCGAATTAGAACAATTTTGCTTAAATCGCAACATCGGATTCAACGCTCTCTTATTGTTGGATAATGCCCCTTCTCATCCACCTGATGTTAATCATTCAAATGTAAAATTTGGATTGGGTGGCATGACCCAACACGTCGTCGACCCAACAGCCTTTGGATCAGGGAATAATTCGAAAGTTCAAGCTGTATTATGTTAAAGAAAGCTACAGGCAAATTTTACAAATTCCTGAAAAAAGATAATCTATCAATAATTAATTCGCTAAAAAAAAATGGTCTCAAGAATTGCTTTGATTGCATTCAATCAGTTTTAGTTCAAATTAAGTCATCAACGTTAAAAAATTTGCTGGAAAAAACTACTACTTCCATCTTTTTTTAGAGCCTGGTACACAAATCGATGATATTGAGAACGAAAGAATAATTTCTGAAATTAAGGATTTCGGTGGAAAGATGGGTGTTGAACATCTTAGGAAATTGATGACATCATCGCTGATAAATTGATTACGGCAGAAGAAATTGTCACTAATGTTGATCCAGATACAGATGATATAGACGATATTATAATTCCACAACCAAGTGCTGAAGAAATCAACTCAAAAATTTTGCTAATCAACGAATTAGAGAACTTTTGTTCTTTGGATAACAACATCGAACGACGAGAACAAATGCAACACATCCTTAGACAATCTAATGCACAACTAAAGGACTTATTGATTGATTAGAAGAACGATCAGAGTGAACAAAACTAACCTCAAATATAACTTACTGCACGATTAATAATTTGAATAATATCTTCATTTTCGACTATTTTTGATACTATTTGTTATTTAAATAAATTCAACCTTCCACAATAATTCCTAAAACTAACATTAGCCAACGATTTTAAATTAATTAATCCTTTCAAAGATCTGGGTAATACCGAATTCCCACAGAAACATTTCGATTTTTTTCTCCAGTTGATGCGGTCTCAAGTTGATGCGGTCTCAATAGAATGGTTTTGTATGCATCAAAATAATTCGTAAATTCTTTCTCTCGCAAACGCTCAACTGTCATATTCGACCATATCGTTTCCCGAAATGTTTTCAAACGGAATTCGACCGTAGAGGATTTGAGAGTCCTGTTGTAAACAAAACTTAATTTTGAGGATAACATCAATTACATAACTTTCGAAGTACTAGGGTTTACATTAAGTATCACTAAGACCTTTAAAAACATGTATTGCCTAAAGGCACTATATTGTGAACTGTTGTGCGATTCTTGAAAATGGTACTTTTTGGCTTTTTATTGTTAACTCGACATCCACCGCGTCGAAGCTATTCAGAATAAACTTCTGCGGTTTGCTTTTCGTAGTTTCCCTTGCAGTGATCCCTACAAACTTTCTAGCTATCAGGAGTGTTATAAATTTATCGATTTTGGTTTTTTTATCAGTTCACCAAAATATGTCTTTGGTCGTTTACGTAGCAGCTTTTGTTACAATCTCGAATTGGTTATCCGCACTTGTTACAAAAACTGAATTTAAATATTTGCTGCCTGAGGAAGAGTGTGATTATGAAATTTTCGCTCCACTGGGCTTTTTCCTGTTCAATAAAAAAGGTTTAATTCAAATAAAAAATAAAATGAAACTATATGAGCAATATATGTTACATTTTATGTTCTTAACATTATATATAATTGTATAAATAATCAAAACAATAATTATGAAATTTAAGTTTTCGCTCTATCAAGTTCCTCAGATTTAAGATGTCGATAGCTTATTCATCTTAATACTTTAGTAACTTACTAACGCCTTGTAGAAAAACAAATTTAAAATCTGTCTCTCCTTCATCATTTTATTCAACAACTGATCGCTAAGATCACTCTTATAAACAAGTATGGTATTCAGTTACAGAAGATCACATTGTAGATACAATAAGAACTGTTTCATCAATCGTTCAATAGGTATTGGAACTTTAAAACACCTTCTCGAAGAAACCATCTTAATAAGTCAACATGATTTTGAGTTGCAGGAATTTCGAACGCTGAATTGCACACTAGAGTCAGCCATGCGAGAAATTTCAATTACTGTTTACACTACTTGATCTGTTTTGACCTCCGGAACATTCTTTCCGAAAATACCGACACCACCGAAAGTAAAATATTCGCGATATTTCATGTTCAAACTGTTTTTCTATTGTGAACATATGAATTATTTCATGCTCTTTTCAAAGCGCCCCTGACGGAGCAGTTCTCAACAAATTGTCGGTCAAACTACACTAAATTGTTGGTCTAAGTATCTACAACAAGTTTGCTGAAGATAGTATAGCTCTATCTGTCGACCGAAGCGAGATAATCGTTCACAGCCCCAATCAGTCGAAATCCCATATGCTCTGGGTCCCGCTTATCGCGGATTCGCTTTTCACGCCCCCGGTGTACCGCGTTATACGAGACCCTGTAAACAGAATGCAAAAACAATACACATATCATTCAATTCACCCGAAACGACGCCTTTTGTTCAGGCGAACGCTGTACGGGAATAGTTAAATCGAAATAGCACCAAATGTAGGCATGCACAGAGAATGCACTCTACTTATCTGAATAAAATACAGTCTCGCACTTAGTGTTGCACTAAATTCTTTACGAAAAGTAATGTATTTCACATAAATTTTATTACAATTTGATTCGGCACAATAGATGCACAAGTTATCATGATCGTCACTCACAGATAGACATCTGGCATTATTATTCAGTTGCTTCGAAATTTTTTTTTAAACCACACTTTTTCACTGTGTTAATTATGAGTAATTTTGTGTTAACTAAGCAGCATTTGCGGCAAGTTTTAGTTTTCTGTTATAGTTGGAAAAAAAGTGCAGCTGAAGCGCATCAAACAACTGATAAATCATATAGGGATTTGTTTCGACGTTTCAAGAATGGAGTGTTCCAGTGTTGAAGGCAGGCCTCGCTCTGGACAACCAACAAAATTCGAACACAGCAACAGTTGGAGGCATTACTCGATGAAGATCCGAGTCCTGCCGATCCTGTATGGCAAAAGATCAGTATCGATTTTATCGATGTAATTCAGTTGTGATCTTTATTGAGAAACATTACAAGTGATCATCTTCGATAGTGACTTCCCTTGATTTTCCTATCCTGGAAAAAAATTCTGCTAAAGAACTCTATTCTGTCGCGCAATCAGCAAAACATTTGAGGAAAAAAAAACCTGATGACACCTCCCACACGTTTGCCGCCGTAGAAAACGGTGATGATCACCGGTCATTTGGGAGTCAAAGCTTTCTCTAAATACGTTTTTTTTTGCAAATGGTACCGGTGAAAGCAAAGCACATTCCCTTTTATGCTAGAACTTGTCTTTCGAATCATCCTGGTAAGCGTTTCAATTTTTTTTTTGTCACTACAAACAAAACGGTTTAGCCGGTCTTTTCCGAGAGCAACTGTGAACATTTGTCAAATTAAGGAACTGAAATTAATTCCAATCCAAGGCCAAACACAAACGACATATGTATGTTAGATGGAAGCAACCGAAAATCAACAGAAAAAAAAATAAAATAAAAAGCAAACGACCACAACCGTTGTCAGTCCGTCAGCATTGTGGTTTGTTGGAGTGCCAGGGTTCTCTGTTTGGCTTCGACTGTTCCCCGGCTGCTGCTGCTGCTCGGAAGGCGGACCATTATCCGTAATACTAGTGCAACGGGTTTGCAACCAGCAGTGGCCCCATCTATCTTTTATTTAATTCTATCTACGAAGCGCGCAAACCATCCAACTTCCTTCCATTTGGTGGTCGTGTGAAAAACAGCTCCACGGTTCTGTGGCTGGGGGTGTTGAGGAAGTTGACAAAAAAAAAAACTTTAAACTATTTGGCTTTTTTAGTCCAACTACTTTTCTCCTGCTGGAGTGCTATTTGCTACGAGTTGTGTTTCTGGGTCTGTTAGTTCGTTATGATTTTGTTTTTGTTCCTTCACTGGTTGATGCGATGATGATGACGACGACGAGGCTGAACTTGTCCTCCCAGGCGTTGTAGTTCTGTGTTTTTTTTTCTTTTTTTTTATTTCGTGCCTTGGTGCATTCCCACACCGATGCTCTGGGGGTCCTGGTTGTACTTTGTACATATACATAATTTATATTTCATGGCGATTTTGTACGGGCGACACAGCGATTTAACGACCAAGCAAGAATCGGTCTCGTTATTCCTCCCTCGCGGGTGTGCGTCCGACCCCCCCTCCACCGCTAAGAACCTCTCCACCTCCAACTTAAAGACTGGGAGTGAAGTCTTCCTTGGGTCTCGGTCTCAGCACATGTTTTCGAGAATAGAGCAAACAACGTTCAAACTTTTCTATCTGAATCGCCGGAATGACAAATCGGCTTAACTGTGGCAGATGGCGTTTTTTTTAAGGGAGGAGGGGTCTGAAACAACACATCTGCTTGAATCATGACTCGACGGTTGTTGTTTGCACGAATGCAATTTAGTTGTAAAAAGTCGCGTTCCTAACAATTCATCCCATCCGCTACAAGTTCAGTTATATTAAATTGTTTCGCTATGAAATACTTTGCTTGCTGGTTTCATCCAGTAAGTGGGTGGTTTTGTGTTTTTCTATGTGGAGTGTTTGAGGTTGGCTACAATTCAGGTTCCGACAGAAATTCATTGCATTTGAGACTGTACAAAAAAGTGCCGTCATTTTGTTTGTTCTACAATTTCCGATGGGTATCATTCAACTGTAAGTACAAATTGCTTGCACCCTAGTTCCTATATATCCCATCATAAATTCCACCTCATTAAAAATAATTAAATTATCACGATAAGAAATTCAATGGTTATACACGTGAAAATATTGCTAATTGAATCAGAATTGTTACTGAAAGCCACTGAACTTGTGTCTATTCAGAAATCTTTTGATCTCGACATTAGTGAGACATTTCATTAAATCAGTAGACAATTGTGCCTGCAAAATAAATCGAAATGTAAAGAACTATGACGTAATTTTTCCTTAATTGTGTTTTCCAAATATGTTTTTCGTTTTTCGATTTTCGATTTTCGTTTTTCGTTTTTCGTTCTTTCGTTCTTTCGTTCTTTCGTTCTTTCGTTCTTTCGTTCTTTCGTTCTTTCGTTCTTTCGTTCTTTCGTTCTTTCGTTCTTTCGTTCTTTCGTTCTTTCGTTCTTTCGTTCTTTCGTTCTTTCGTTCTTTCGTTCTTTCGTTCTTTCGTTCTTTCGTTCTTTCGTTCTTTCGTTCTTTCGTTCTTTCGTTCTTTCGTTCTTTCGTTCTTTCGTTCTTTCGTTCTTTCGTTCTTTCGTTCTTTCGTTCTTTCGTTCTTTCGTTCTTTCGTTCTTTCGTTCTTTCGTTCTTTCGTTCTTTCGTTCTTTCGTTCTTTCGTTCTTTCGTTCTTTCGTTCTTTCGTTCTTTCGTTCTTTCGTTCTTTCGTTCTTTCGTTCTTTCGTTCTTTCGTTCTTTCGTTCTTTCGTTCTTTCGTTCTTTCGTTCTTTCGTTCTTTCGTTCTTTCGTTCTTTCGTTCTTTCGTTCTTTCGTTCTTTCGTTCTTTCGTTCTTTCGTTCTTTCGTTCTTTCGTTCTTTCGTTCTTTCGTTCTTTCGTTCTTTCGTTCTTTCGTTCTTTCGTTCTTTCGTTCTTTCGTTCTTTCGTTCTTTCGTTCTTTCGTTCTTTCGTTCTTTCGTTCTTTCGTTCTTTCGTTCTTTCGTTCTTTCGTTCTTTCGTTCTTTCGTTCTTTCGTTCTTTCGTTCTTTCGTTCTTTCGTTCTTTCGTTCTTTCGTTCTTTCGTTCTTTCGTTCTTTCGTTCTTTCGTTCTTTCGTTCTTTCGTTCTTTCGTTCTTTCGTTCTTTCGTTCTTTCGTTCTTTCGTTCTTTCGTTCTTTCGTTCTTTCGTTCTTTCGTTCTTTCGTTCTTTCGTTCTTTCGTTCTTTCGTTCTTTCGTTCTTTCGTTCTTTCGTTCTTTCGTTCTTTCGTTCTTTCGTTCTTTCGTTCTTTCGTTCTTTCGTTCTTTCGTTCTTTCGTTCTTTCGTTCTTTCGTTCTTTCGTTCTTTCGTTCTTTCGTTCTTTCGTTCTTTCGTTCTTTCGTTCTTTCGTTCTTTCGTTCTTTCGTTCTTTCGTTCTTTCGTTCTTTCGTTCTTTCGTTCTTTCGTTCTTTCGTTCTTTCGTTCTTTCGTTCTTTCGTTCTTTCGTTCTTTCGTTCTTTCGTTCTTTCGTTCTTTCGTTCTTTCGTTCTTTCGTTCTTTCGTTCTTTCGTTCTTTCGTTCTTTCGTTCTTTCGTTCTTTCGTTCTTTCGTTCTTTCGTTCTTTCGTTCTTTCGTTCTTTCGTTCTTTCGTTCTTTCGTTCTTTCGTTCTTTCGTTCTTTCGTTCTTTCGTTCTTTCGTTCTTTCGTTCTTTCGTTCTTTCGTTCTTTCGTTCTTTCGTTCTTTCGTTCTTTCGTTCTTTCGTTCTTTCGTTCTTTCGTTCTTTCGTTCTTTCGTTCTTTCGTTCTTTCGTTCTTTCGTTCTTTCGTTCTTTCGTTCTTTCGTTCTTTCGTTCTTTCGTTCTTTCGTTCTTTCGTTCTTTCGTTCTTTCGTTCTTTCGTTCTTTCGTTCTTTCGTTCTTTCGTTCTTTCGTTCTTTCGTTCTTTCGTTCTTTCGTTCTTTCGTTCTTTCGTTCTTTCGTTCTTTCGTTCTTTCGTTCTTTCGTTCTTTCGTTCTTTCGTTCTTTCGTTCTTTCGTTCTTTCGTTCTTTCGTTCTTTCGTTCTTTCGTTCTTTCGTTCTTTCGTTCTTTCGTTCTTTCGTTCTTTCGTTCTTTCGTTCTTTCGTTCTTTCGTTCTTTCGTTCTTTCGTTCTTTCGTTCTTTCGTTCTTTCGTTCTTTCGTTCTTTCGTTCTTTCGTTCTTTCGTTCTTTCGTTCTTTCGTTCTTTCGTTCTTTCGTTCTTTCGTTCTTTCGTTCTTTCGTTCTTTCGTTCTTTCGTTCTTTCGTTCTTTCGTTCTTTCGTTCTTTCGTTCTTTCGTTCTTTCGTTCTTTCGTTCTTTCGTTCTTTCGTTCTTTCGTTCTTTCGTTCTTTCGTTCTTTCGTTCTTTCGTTCTTTCGTTCTTTCGTTCTTTCGTTCTTTCGTTCTTTCGTTCTTTCGTTCTTTCGTTCTTTCGTTCTTTCGTTCTTTCGTTCTTTCGTTCTTTCGTTCTTTCGTTCTTTCGTTCTTTCGTTCTTTCGTTCTTTCGTTCTTTCGTTCTTTCGTTCTTTCGTTCTTTCGTTCTTTCGTTCTTTCGTTCTTTCGTTCTTTCGTTCTTTCGTTCTTTCGTTCTTTCGTTCTTTCGTTCTCTCTCGCGGTTCTTTTAACTATTTTTTTTTCTTGGTTTGTGTTCCCAGTTTTCCGTTTCCCGATTCTAGTTTCTAGTGTTTTGTTTCCCATAGTTTGTTTCAGGGTTCACGTTTTCCGTTATTTGCAGAATCCGTTTCAGTTGACTGAAAAGCCGCTAAATAACCCATCTAAAACTATTACTGTTTTCAGTTTTACCCGATTCCATTACCCGTTTCACACTTGCCATATTTTGCATTTTTGGCTTTATTTTTTTCTTGTTCCCGTTTCATTACATTTGTTTCCCTTTTCCAGTTTCCCGTTTTTTTTATATAACACATCTCGTGTCACGTTTCTCGATTTTCGTTCCTCCGTTCTTCGTGTCAAGTGTTCTATTTTATTCTATTTGTCGTTTCTCTTTTCTCAAATCAGTGTTTTCTGTGTTCCGATTTGAGGTATTGGTTTCCCGTTTTTTGATTTTTGTTTTCTGATTTCTGTTTCCTATTTATCGTTCCCCGTTTCACATTTTCGGTTTTCTGCTTTCCTTTTCGCGTTTTCCGTTTAACGCTTTTCGTGTTTCCAGTTTTCCGTTTATCGATTTTCGCTTCCCATTTTTCGTTTTTTGCTCCCTTTTTCTCGGCTTAGGCTTTTCATTTTTCATATAACGATTACTGTTTTCTCTTTTCTTCTTCTCGTTTCCAGCTTGTTTGCCCTTTCCGTATTTGCATTCTAGTTCTACGTTCTGTTTCGCGTTTTCCAGTTTTCTTTCAACGTTATCTGATTACCGTTCAAAATGTTCCGTGTCTCATTTGTCGTCTCTCGACTCAAATTTTTGGTTTTCGATGCCTGTATCTGTATCCTGTTTCCAGCTTTTCGCTTCTCGTTTCCTATCTCGTTTTCAGTTTTCGGATCTTTTCTACCATTTGTCCGGTCTTTCGATTTCTGTTTCTACACTAAAGTTGTTGGTTTCCCGTCTTATGTTTTTCATTTCCTGTTTCCTGTTTCACATTTTCCATTTTCTATTTTCATTTGTCTGGTTACTGTTATCCGTTTCCAAATTGCTTTTTTCTATGTCCCTTTCTAAGAATTTTGTTTTATGATTATTATTTTGTGTTTCCTAATTCCAGTTTCTCGTTTCCTTCTTTTTGCTTTCCATTTATAGTTATCTGTTTTCTCTTTTCTACACGTTCCATTACCTGATTCTCGTGTTTTGCTTTATGTTTTCCAGTTTACGTATCGCATTTCCTGTTTCTTGATTTTAATTTTTAGAGATCCAGTTTTCGATCAGGTTTCTAGTGTCGCATTTTTCGTTACTAACTGATAAACAAATCGTTTTAATCCACAGTTAACTGAAAAGTCACTAAATATTTCAACGTGAACTTTTCTCGTTTTCAATTTTTGTATATGAGAACGTTAACCGTGTTTTGTTTTCCTGTTTTTTGTTCTTCGATTGATCAAACTTTTCTCCCTATTTTAGTTTTCCGTTTCCTTTTTCTAGTATTTCATTTTAATATTCCTCCTTCATCGTTTTCTGTTTCTCGTTTTCCAATAATCGATTCGCGCTTCCCGTTTTACATTGCCTTAATCTCGTTTTCAGCTCTCCGTTTTCCGATTCCTGTTTCAAATTTTTCTTTTCTTCATTTTCCGTTTCACGATTTCTATTTTCTGACTTCCGTTTTCAGTTTTTCGTTTTTCGTCATAAGCTTTGGAGTTTCATTTTAATGTGCTCGCGTCTTGGTTCTCGTTTATGAATTCCCCGTAACATTTCCCGTTTAGTAATTAGTGTCTTTCGAATTTGTTTTTGTTTCTCGTTTTATTCGTATCCTTTTTCCTGTTTCTCGATCAATGCATGCGTTCAATTCATGACGTTTCTTGTTTTCTACTTTGTGATTCCTCATTCAAGTCAAGTTTTCCATTTCCCAGTTAACACATTCCGTGTTTCGTACTCCGTTATCTGTTTCTGAATTTTCGTTGCACCTTTTCTCTTCTCAAGTATTCCGTTTCCTAATTATCATTTCTTGTTTATAATTCTAATATTAATGTTCCGATTCTCGGTATCGGTTTGCAATTTATCGTTTTCCGTTTCATGCTCAACGTTTTCCAATTATCGATTTCTGCTTCCCATTTTTCGTTTTACCATTTATCGAAATATATTTAAGATGATCCGTTTCCTGTTTCGTTCTCTTTTTCCTACGTCTCATTTTCCACTTTTGGTTTCTTGTTTTTCTTCTTCCGTATCTGCTTCTTTAGTTCTCCATTTTCTATTTAATGTATCTGCTGTACTGTTTCACGCCTTTCGCTTCCTGTTTCTCGTTTCCCGTTTTCATGTTTTCATTCACCGTTGTCCGATTTCCGTTTCAAATGATCCGTTACCCATTGGTCCTGTCTCGTTTGCTATTATCGTTTTCAGTTTTCCGGTGTCCAATTTTCGTTTTCCGTTTCCTGCTTCTCATTTAATGTTCCCCTTGACTTTTTTTTTCGTTTCTAATTTTACGTTTTTCTGATCTCCGGTTCCCGTTTTACGCGCATTGTTTCCCATCGTGCGATTTCCATTTCACGTTTCCGTTATTTTCTTTTTAGTTTCACGATTCTCGCTTCGAGTTTCTTACTTTTTTGTTCTCTCGCTTATCGATTTTCGTTTTTCGTTTTGCGTTTTCCGTTTCCTTTGTTGGTTTCCCGTTCTAACCGGTAGACAACTTTAAATATTGAGACAAGGATTAAATAGAAGCTATACTCAATTCAATTCAATTTAGTTTTACATTTTCCTTTTTAAGTACCCTGTAATCCATTTTCCTATACAAGTATTCTGTTTCCAATTTTTCGTTTCCTGTTTCTCGGTTTGGATTTTCGTTTCCCGTTTAACGTATACCGTTTCCTCATTCCTACTTCTCGTTTCTCTCTTTAGGATTCCGTATCCGTTTTTTGACCGTATCTTCTCTTTAGTGCCTTTCTCTCGTTTCTCGTTTCACGTTTCACACGGAACTATTTTCGATTCCCATTCGAAGTGCCCTGATTTCCATCTTCCGTTTTCCATTTCACGTCTCCCGATTTTTCTCTTTCGGTTCACGATTTCTGCTTCACGTTTTCCGTTTTTTTTTGTTTATCGCCTATCGATTTCCGTTTTCCATTTCATTTTTCTTTTTCTGTTTATGTATATCCGTGAACGACCTTACATATTGAGGACTTGAACATGAACAATATTCTATTCAATCAAATTAGGTTTTTTTCTTTCCCGTTTTACTTACCTCTTTTTAAGTTTTCTGTTTTTCGTTTTCCTTTTCAAATGTTATTTTCCGTACCTCTATTCGCGTACATCGTTTCATTTCTTCATTTTCAATTTAACGATATCCGATATCCATTATCAGTTTTCCGTTTCGAGTTCTTCGTTTCCTTCGTTTCCCGATTTCCATTTCAAGTGTCGTGTTTCCCAAAGTTCCAATTCCTGTTTCTGTCACCATTTTCCTTTTCTGTCTAAAAATTTCGGAGTTATTCTTGTTATTTCATTATTCTTATTTTTATTATTCTTATCCTTGCTATTTTTACCTTTATTATTCTAACTATTCTTTTTGTTATGTTTATAATTCTTTTTATTCTTGTCGCTCAAGTTATTTAATATTCATTCAATCCATTTTTTCTCCTTCAGTTCAATGGTTTTTTGCATTCCGTTACATTTAATTACCTGTTCTAAATTTGGATTTCGATTTTTTCTTGTTTTCCTGATGTTCTAGTTGAAGTCTCCTAGATTTATGGGTATTTTTGTTTATAGAGTTTCTTTTTAATTCTATCAGTCTGTTTCTGTTGTTGGTTTGCCTTTTTTCTTTTTCGTAGCCTTTTCTATGTTTTCTTATTGTTTTGTGTCCTGGTTTTAATTTTTTCTGTTTCTTGTCTATTGTTTCTTATTTTGGTTCGCGAGCCCGTTCTGTGATATCAAAAATAGTTAGTTCAACATCTGGTTTGCCTATGGGCATTCTGTTCGGTTCACAATTATGCATCATCCTTTGGCTCATTTCGAATAACGCATCGCTGCACAACACATATCCATTGGTCCAGTTCAGTAATAGTAGTGCCATTGTCCGAGATTCAATTGAACCATCGACATTACAACGGCAACTGCTAGAAGCGAACTTCCAGTGAACAAAAGCAATTGAAGCGCCCACTGTGTGAGAAGTTCAGCCAAAGTGATTGCTTTCATCACCCAACCAACCAACCAACCAACCAAGTTCCCTTTTGTCGATTTGATAGAATCGCACCCGCACAAACCACCGGGCAGGATGTGGGTGCCCCGTCTCACCAACCAACCGCGACCGCCGCCCTTTTTATCCAACAACAAGGATTGCTCGGTTTGCTGAAGTGCAGTAAGCCATAATACAATATTTTCTGAGATGATTTCCCACAAAATGAGGATTCCCGCACTAGTGGTGCACATCATCTTGAAGATCTACGGAACGAACGAGATTAAGATTGGGAACAATCCGCAAAGCCCTCGTGCAGCTCCACCCAAAACCCGCAACTCGCTAGCAACAGTAGCCGAACCTGTCCTGTCTCGCATTTATGACACGGGCCAGTGGCTAGTGCCACCTCAATTTACTGTTCTCGAGTGGCATTTTCTGGTCGCTGGTTACTCCTTACAGCCTCCCTTCCTTTTGCCCCACCATTCTATTTTCAACTCTCTCTCTCGAGAGGGCACTGACTTTCTTTCGCTATTCGAGGTGCTTCTCTGAATGCCATTTCAGTCTCGGACTAGCCCCAATTCTCCAAACGATGGCTATGAGCCGGAGAAGTTCGAAATCGATTTCTAACAATTGTTCGTTCGTTCGTTCGTTCGTACCCCCATCCTGTCTCGACTTGGGGCTGGGAAGACTTGGAGCATAAGTTTTTCTTTCTATCGAATACTACTCCACCTGCCAGCGGAATACGTTTTCTTCCGTTTCTTGGTTGAGTAGTCGGGTGATGTTCCTGAATTTCCTCTGACTGAGCTTTTCTGTCAGCAATGGCGCAATGTCTTGTCGTTTTGTTGGCTGACTGGTTGGCTGGGGGACGGTCGGGGGCTAGTTCAACCGGGGGAAAAAATATACGCAACCGATAAGATGTGGAACTCCAGCAAAAAAAAAACGCAAAGCACTTCCAACAACTCGACACAAGAGAAAAAAAATTCCACCCATCGTCCATTGTTAACTTGTGTCCTTTTGCTCCGGATTGTCCCCTGGATTTGTCACTTGTTTCCAGTTGTTCCGATTGTGCTGGTGAAGTCAGGAAAGAAAAAAAAAACGACAGCCCGTCGAAAAAAGGCGAAGCTGTGTGACGGCAAGCTGTTGCTTCAATTACGGTAATGTGACAGACTTGGACGCTGGAAGGATAGTTTTTCTTTTTGTTCCGTTCGGGATATTTCATATTAAAGTTGTTCTGTTTCGGTGTTTTGTAGAACTGTTGAACATTTCAGTGGTAACTGGAAATGGAAAACGATTACACTTGGAACTAGGAACCGTAAACTTTGTGACGATGGTCTGTGAGATTGGGACTACCATCTGCTTCGCCCGGCTGTGTCAGGCCAAGAAGTAGCAGCCGGGCTTACAAAAATCCGTTTTAATCCACCTTTTCGTTTTTGTTTTTCCGTACTCGCTATATAAAATTGAACAAAGTACGCTGTGTGTTTCGTGCGCAAAGGCGGTGGTGTTTTC
The DNA here is from genome assembly GCF_030247185.1 of Malaya genurostris. NCBI lineage: Eukaryota > Metazoa > Arthropoda > Insecta > Diptera > Culicidae > Malaya > Malaya genurostris. The sequence goes on from NC_080570.1 coordinate 124,817,205, forward strand.
TTCTTCCGTACCACCATGTGCCGATGTGTACCGGTTTTGCATCGTCATTTTGTATGACGGTTTGAAATCGCCATATAATTTTAGATATTTGTAAGTCGAATCTGGATAAAATTGCACTGTATCTTTTGAGACAATGAAAGACAATTTTAATTTGAATCAAAATTTTTGAAAACCGATTTAACCGTTGCTGAGAAATCGAAGTGAGTTCCACTTTTTGAAGTTTTCTTAACTATTATCAATGCTTTCGGAACCGAAAACCGGGACCTAGTAGTTTCGAAGTAGGTTTATATATCCACCAACTTTCAAGTTCTGCCAACTAGATAAACTAAAAACCAGTGAGTTTTATGAAAATTTGCACCTCGTTTCACTTGCGCCATCACTTACGAACAAAAAAGGGTGGATTATGCAATAGACATAGCAGGAGGACATGAATACGAATAGAACTGACATAAACCCGATGGGAATATTTAATTGGTTCTGAAAAAAAAACGATTCACAGAATTTATCCGGTGTTTACAGCATTTTCAGAACTTTTACCATCCCTTATCTATCTACACCAGAATCTAAATTCTGGACCAGGATTCACGAACTGGAACTGAACTCCCGAACTAAGTTCAGAACCTAGGACAGGTTCGGAATTTAGTTGCAAAATTCAATAATTCAATTCATACTTCGTACTGCTTTCTGTATAAAATCTGTCGGTGCAAGTGACAATCTGCATAATACAAATAAATATGAATGGTATCTCTGGTGTGGACGGAGTTTTTCAAAGTCAGCCAATCAAAAACTGAAACATTCTGACATAAAATTGGAGCACAACCAACCTTCTGCAAAGTTGTTTGGTCTTGTCTTAGGTTTTACGAAATAACACCAGTGAAAAAAAATTACAGTGTTGTGTACGAGACTCGACCGATCATGATGACATTAAAAATGCAATTTTAAAACTCTCCTATCAACAGTTTTAAATTTGAAAAATAGGCAAATAATTGCGAAACATTATCTAGGATTCTAAAGCTAATTTTAGGAATTAATTTATCAGCGTTTAGTAGTAAAACTTCAATTATTCTAGTAATTTTTGGAAGTAAGGACCTTCAGTTACTAATATATCAAGTGCGTTTAAGAGCTATTTATAATAATATTTATAGCAAAAGTTTTTTTTACAAACTTCTACTGCCATTAGTAAATAGAGATGGCTGTTCACGACAAGCGCCACCGGTGATTTGTTTGCTATATCTGTTATTGAAGTTGTGTATTGTGTAAAAACTGGACTTCATCATTCATTGATTTATATGAAAAAGTATCAATATGAACAATCAAACAAATAGGCGCGTAAATAATATGTTTACTGGCCCTTGACTCCTATGCGTCCTATTTTCATTCGTAAACTGCGACTAACGACTAAATACTAACAGAACACTCGCAAAATATATACACAGACGTATGTGTGTTTTCTTACTATTTCCTCAGGCCAAGTGTTCGTCTACACACTATGTTCAGCAGTGAATGGACAAAGAATACCAATAATAGAACAGAAAGAACGCAATGCAAGAATAAAGACAAACATACGCTTGTATGTTTATGAATGAACACTTGTATATGTACGATGTGAACTTGAATGGAGGTTAGAATGGAGAAAAACAACAAGCACATTTCAAAAAATCATAAACATATATTATATCATATGTCTTTCTATACAAAATGTATGGGGTCCAGCCAGATACCATTAGTCAGACCGAGGGGATGTTTCAAACCAGCCGAGGGGATGTTTCAAACCAGCCGTATTTCGTCCATTTCGAAGACACTGTCTATATTCCAAATTGCATAGATCGATAGCCAATAAAATTTTAGGAAGCTACCTGAAACCTCAAGGCGATAGATAAATTATAAATAGTTAAAATAGATGATAAAAAACTAATGTAAAAGTAAGTAAAATTGATGATAACTAAAGCTACTGTGAAATTTCTTCCGGATCCGACTTTCGGCTCCGCAGTTACAGGGCGACGAGTGTCTAAGCTTTCAAACTGGCATATAGAATGACAATACAATACCGTGAAACGTGGAAGAAGCAAACACAAAACGAATGATGCGTTCTATGTTCTATGTTCTATTCCGTACACGCTATAAAGAAAACGAAACGGTTACGAATGTCTGCCATTAGTGTGTGATATTGGTGAAAGACGGTGCTGCGGTTGATAAAAGTTTTATATATTTTATGATAAATGCGACCGAAGAAATAAAAGAATGTAAAGACGGGGTAAAATAAATGTAATAAAAAAAAATTAGCGGGTTGTATGCAAGACACGACCGATCACGATTACATTAAAAATGAAGTAATTCTAAGGTACCCATACTAAATACAATAATAAAGATGATGATGGATGCACGAAAAGTCACAAATTACAAACTTGCTCTACTGTTAGTGTTTACATTTTTGGCGAATGATCAAAATGACCATTGGATTCTTTCATAACAATTGATTCTATTCTATTTTGATGCCTTCAACAAATTTTTACCTTCGAAATTTTTTGAAAAATATACTTTAAATGTAAGCCAATTATAATGATTTCAAAGTTACTTAAAAGATCAATTTTGGATACAACCATCCTCAAGATATAAATCTGGACAAATGAAACAATTTTATATCATCATAATTTTCAAGACAGAGAACGTACAAACTTAATCATTTTATAAACAGAGATTAGGGAAGATTTTAAATATTTTGATCGAAAAATGTGGATGTGAAAATTTGAATAACCGTCAACGAATAAACTCAGTAGTAGTGTAATTTTAATGATCCGTCGTTAAAAAATGTCGATAATCTTTGGAAAGTGTCTGAAAATAGAATGGCAGCAATACAAGGAAGAAAATATGTGACACAGTCCGCAGAACATATTTGTTACTTAAATTGATTTTCACTTTTGCATATTAAGTTTCACTTTTGCCTCAGTTTCAGCGATTACCTCTTCATTGCTTTTAAATTTTTTACCAGCGAGCATTCTCTTGAGGTCTGAGAACAGGAAAAAGTCACTGGGGGCCAAATCTGGAGAATAAGGTGGATGAGGGAGCAATTTGAAGCCCAATTCGTTCAATTTCAGCATGGTTTTCATCGACTTGTGACACGGTGCATTGTCTTGATGAAACAAAACTTTTTTCTTCTTCAAATGAGGCCGTTTTTTTGAAATTTCGTCCTTCAAACGCTCTAATAACGCTATATAATAGTCACTGTTGATGGTTTTTCCCTTTTCAAGGTAGTCGATGAAAATTATACCATGCGAATCCCAAAATACAGACGCCATAACCTTACCGGCCGATTGTTGAGTCTTTTCACGCTTTGGGTTCGGTTCATCGCGTGTAGTCCACTCAGCTGACTGTCGATTGGACTCCGGAGTCAAGTGATGGAGCCAAGTTTCGTCCATTGTTATATATCGACGAAAAAAATCGGTTTTATTTCGATATAACAGCTCCAAACACTGCTCAGAATCATCAATTCGTTGTTGTTTTCGATCGATTGTGAGGTCACGCGGCACCCATTTTGCACAAAGCTTTTTCATATCCAAATATTCGTGAATAATATGTCCAACACGTTCCTTTGATATCTTTAGGATGTCAGCTGTCTCGATCAACTTCACTTTACGGTAATTGGAAATCATTTTGTGGATTTTTTCACGTTTTCATCGGTAACAGCCTCTTTTGGACGTCCACTGCGTTCATCGTCTTCGGTGCTCATATGACCAGTACGAAATTTTGCAAACCACTTACGAATTGTTGCTTCGCCCGGTGCAGAGTCTGAATAACACTCATCAAGCCATTTTTTGGTATCGGCGGCACTTTTTTTCATCAAAAAGTAGTGTTTCATCAAGACACGAAATTTTTTTTTTCCATTTTTTTCACAATAACAAAAGAAGCTTCACTCAAAATGCAATATCTCACAAACTAATAATCAGACAACTGTCAAATTTATACACGTATCTTTTGAAGGTTGGTACTAACTGAAAATGGTATGGATTTAATTCTAGTGGCGCCCTCTCATAGAAACGATACGAACTTTTCAGCCGATCTGTTACATGAACGTACATTATCATTGTTACAACGCATGTAGTGATAAGACACTTGTTGTTTTGATGTAAATGATAATTTAACTGAATCTGGCGATAACCCGCGTTTAGTAAGGATTTAAATGATACATGTAAAATCATCATCAGCTTGTCTTGAGTTTATCTCTAATACTGTATTTAATTGCATCTGATAATTCTATTTTGGTGAGTCTGTGAAACTTATTTGAACTAAGCTCCGAATCTTTTGAAGCGTTTTATTCCTGATGGAACAACAGCAAATCGATACTGCATAACGATTTTCATTGCATTATTTTTGCTACACTTAGTCTGGATCAATTCTATAAGATTCTTTGAAGCAAGAATCGACACAAATTATTATGCTTTATACTTCAATTAGGTTACACGATTATTGTTTGGTTTAATAATAGGGTCTGAAGGATTATGCTGAGCGATAATTCATTGTATTTAGCCACATTTATTGGAAAAGAATTATCTATGATTATCATCATAACACAACTTTATACTAAATTTATTTGCGCGCCACCAAATTGTTTGTAAGTAAATGGAGATTTCAGTATGCAAACTACCCGTTGACAAATTGAAACATTTTTTAACTATTTCGAATCAAGTTAATTGAGGAAAATTTATCAATAAATCACAGAGATACAAGCGCTTGAAATTAGGTTCGAAAAATCTATCGCCGATAATTCTAAGTTGGCCTGCTAGTTACCGGAGAATCAAGATAAGCCATGGGTAAACTAACGGAGAAATTCATACTGCGCAAATCGGACGAGAGTTTGACATCATTCACTGAGACTGTCATTGGCTCGTGAAAACATAGGTCAATTCAATCCAATGCAATTTAAATACCTAAGGTCTGAGGACAGAGGGTCGCGTGCTGAGTTTAAAATCGACCACGTGACTCGCTCAATTCCCTTTGCGCATCGTATTTCTCTTGTACTCGCTTGTATATGAGCAAACTGTATCGGGTTGCCAGCATACATTTTATTATTTTGATGAGAAGTTTTATCACATAAATCTATCGTATGGGTTGGACATTACATAGATTCCAATGAACAATGAAAAAATATTCAACTTTCACAAAGATTGAATGCGAAACAAAAAATGTGTTTATATACAATGAAACGTCTGTGTGTTTGGCAGCCTTGTCGAGTCAATTTTATTTCTCTCTCCTTTTTCAGAATGCTATCAGGAAACAAAAGCGAAAAACATGGCGGATGCATTGAAACTGACTTTGTTTCACAGAAAAATACAAGACTTTATTTTTATCGCGATAACATATATGTTTTTATGTACTAATCGCATCTAAGCTAAACTGTCTAGACTTTGTCACGGTAGATTTATGATACAAGCCTTCAAAGTCGAGATGTACGATGAACAAATAGAGGTATGCATTTCCGAGCGTTCCAATTTTCAGCAGTTTTTCAGTCAGAAAAAAATCTTATTTTTCTGTGAAACAAAGTCAGTTTCAATGTATCCATCATTTTTTCGCTTTGGTTTCCTGATAGCATTCTGAAAATGGAGAGAGAAATAAAATTGGCTCGACAAGGCTGCCAAACACACAGACATTCAATCTTTGTGAAAGTTGAATATTTTTACCCTTTTCCATAAATATAAAAAATAAGTATAGAATTCGATCAAACTTTAGAAATATTTTCCGAGGCCCGGAGGGACGAATGTCATATACCATGTGTGTGTGTGTGTGTTGTCAACTAAGAGGTCGAGATCTCAAAGATGACTGGACCGATTTTGATCAAACTAGTCGCAAATGAAAGGTCTCCCCGTCACCCAGAACGCTATTGAATGGTTATGAGATCGGATGTTTACTTTTTGAGTTGTACGAAGTTTTATGTCAAACAGTATCTGTCACAATTGACTTTGAAAACAAAATATATTTTCAGACTTAGATTCCGCACGGTAATACCTATCCAACAAACCATAGATTGTTAAAATCCGTCCATTTTTAACGGAGATATCGAAATTTTTGTGTAAGCGACTTTTTCCCCTATTCCAGCAGTAGAAGTTTTGAGCGCTGTTGGCAAAGAAATGCTTGGGAGCAACATAAAACACGATTTTTTATACTGCTACATACATTTGTTTTTAAGTACCCAAAAGACTGTGTACAACATGATATTTTGCCTCGGACCGATTTTAGCACGGTTCGTTTTTGGCAACATAATCGTTCGAATATTCCATATGTAAACCAGATGATGGCAGAATTTTCGAGTTGAAAGCAATTCCATAATAATATTGATTTAAACTACTAACAGCCATAAATGCTGGAAGAACATAACTGCCATATACCATTCGAATCAGTTCGTCGAGATCAGAAAATGCGTGTGCGACAAATAATTTCACTCAATTAAATTACCCTAAATTCTAAAGTGAAAATTATTTTGACATATCATGGAATGTTTAATCCATTGTTACACTTTTAGATTCAAATTCGATCTGATTTGCAGTTTCGACATTACAGAGTAATGAGTGATTAAAATCTCTAATTGCCACTTAAAACGACGGACATTAGAATAATGTCATGAAAACTGAAACATCGAAGAATATTCTGCAAAAAAACACATGCGGATTGATAAAAAAAAGGTATCATCTCACTGCTAGGTGGATTAAGCACGTTTTTCATTGTTCATTTGAATCCATGTAATGTCCAACCCATACGATAGATTAATGTGATAAAACTTCTAATCAAAATAGTAAAATGTACGCTGGCAACCCGGTACAGTTTCCTCATATATGAGAGAGTACAAGAGAAATACGATGCGCAAAGGGAATTGAGTGAGCCATTAAAACGATTTAAAAGTCAACACGCGACTCTTTGTCCTCAGACCTTAAATGACGTTACCGCATAAAATTAAGTTAAATGTTTCCGAATCGATTGGTAGTTAAATTATATAAATTCATCAACAAATGACTGAGTTCTAAGCGTTCAAAGTTATGACAGAAAAAGGTTACGCGATTATTTTGCATTTTTTTTTTAAATTGACACCCAAGCCTCGTACAGTGAGTTAGCAAAAGCGACAATTCAACGAGCGAACGCATATACAGCCTAGTCATCACTTCACTGGACGACTCGCATAGCGTTTTGGCTACCTGGGCAACCATGGCCACCAGACGGCTACCAAAATTGATTCAGTGACGGTTGTCAAATCCAGTTTGACAAAACCAAGTCGTCTGTATCTAAGTTAGCTGAGCGTTTTTATCTTTCCACCTTCGCTGAAAATGTCAAAGCACAAACGAATTTCCAGACATGACAGTCACGATCTTTTTTTGGCGCACATCTACGGTCCTCCGTGAAACTGGCACCAATGGTGATAATGCAAATGTCAAACCGTGAGAACCCTTTCGATTCGGTAGCTCATTTGTATATATTGAGATTTTATGGCACACTTTGGTTGAAATGATAACAATGCAATTAATCTCGCGCTCCACCAAGCGGTGAGTGCGTCATTTCAGAAGGTACCGGGAACGAACCACATTTTTCTAAAATATTTATATGCACGTACATGTCTTTATTATTTATCTTTGGTCAAAGATTTCAATTTCAAATCCTGGACGGATGTATCGTTTGAGTTGTATATCTGGCAGCGGTGAGGCAGTCGGCCACCAGAATGTCCGCCAGTCATATTTTTCCAACTGGCAGCGTTTAGTCAGCCATCTGGCAGCCATGCGTATGTTACTTGTTTTATTCACAGTCAAACATCAACTGAAATCAAGAAATGATTTGCAGCATATATTTATAGATTTCTCTTCGAACTACGCAGAATGATGCGGTGTTTTTATGCATGACGCAAAGCCTTCTATGCCGAACAAGAAAATTACGTCAATTTGGTCAGCTGGGATTGGTGGATGAAAACATAGGACAATTCTAACCATTTTTTCAATAGTATGCTATTGAGATATTGAAACGACGTTGCCTCATATGTTTAAGTAAAAAGGTTCCGATTCGATTGGTTGTTAAATTATAACAATCCATCAACAAATGACTGAGTTATTAACGTTGAAAATTATGACGAAAAAAGGTTACGCGGCTAATTTTGAAAATTTTAATTGAGCCCCGGCCCCGAATAGTGAAAAGTAAGGCATGTTTAATGCTAAAATGATAACATTGATATTCAAACATAACAACAGTATCATAATTACCTCTTCATGACAACATTGTAAGATAACCCATTGACCTAATGTTCTTCTGGAAAAAAAAACAATCCTCGATTTTTTTTCAAGGCATAGAAAGAAGTTCATCTTCATGAGCTAGATTTTACATTTTGATGCGGTATAAACGCCTTCTGAAGACTAACTCAGATCGGTTCGTAGGATGAATCAGAGCCCACAGATCAGAAAACAAAGCGCCTCTGGGCAAAAAACTGGGGCAACCAGCAGTGCACTGATGTCATAAATTCATATCACTCTTCATCTGATATTGATAATACGATCTCGGTGCTGAGAATGACTGAGAAGTGTTGTGTAAAGAAGATACTTCCGCTTGTCCAGGGTCTGTTTGCCTGTTTGCCTGAGATGCATCTTCCTCGAACATGTTCGCCTCACGTGTATAGATTGCTTGCTTGTAACACAGCAGGGAATGTGTCAATTAAATTCCAGACTGCTAGTTATTTGTGATTTATTTCAACACGGACCCCATGCATATGTTTCAGAACACCGAAGGACATCCCTCCTTCGAAGCTTCGTCAGTAGAATGGTTATTTATGGGAAACATGTGTTAGCTCGGATTAGAAATCTCCGTCATTAAAGTTTCGAAACCACTCTCTCTCTCTCGGTCGACGTTGAAAAGTTAACTCAATAAATTTGCCATTATCGAGCTTCTGTATCGGAATCGAATCCGGGTGAAGTGACCAGCAAACCACCCAGCGGACCAGAGCAAGCACCTGGGCATTCTAACTCCGGGCGTTCCGATCCGAGTTCCGTATCGGTTTTGGTAATTGTTTTTCTCTACGCTTTATGCTTTACTTCCCCGCGGGGCTTTCAAATTTTCTGTTTTTTTCCATCAATTTTCATTTGACCCCGGGGTGGCGGAACCAGCGGCACCGGCTTCAGAAACAGAAACTTTTTGTTCTGTGATTTTTTTTCTTCTCAGGCTTCATTCCAATCTTCGGCCATCGGCCTTGAGCTTTGTGGTGAAAATTGCTTCTGCAGTCCCCCACAGTGGGTCAAGAGTAATGAAAAAAAAACGGAGACGAAAATTCGACCGGCGAACAATCGTTCCGGTCTGTTGACTAACAAGATTACACTCGAATGCGGTCCCTCTGCTGAATTCCTTTGATCCTGAGCTTTCCAGTATTGGTTGTCGCACTGGGTTATGGTTGTCTAAAAGCATGCGATTTGATTCGAAAGATTAATGATTAGGTGCTTTCGAGAATTGTTCGGTTAGTCTCTCCAAGAGTAATTTAATATCATCTAGCTTTAATTCACCTTCTAATGAGCGAATAAATCTCCGCGCGCAGCTGAGCTGACTTTGATGTTTCCGCGCGCTCCGGCTGGCTTCAAATTCCCCGAACCCGAACTCCCGAACGTGTTGGTTGCATTTTTTAAGCCGCTAAGTACCATTTATGAGCTCTCGCGCCTAGAACAAACGGCTTCCTAAATCGTTTGCAATAATTTTAATCGGCTTACATGGTTGTCGCTTCACAGAATGTAGCGGCAGCGAAATTCCACACACAACAAAAGCCCGCTCACCCGCCCAGCCAGCATAAAGTGCACTTGCCGAGGCTGGGTTGCGCATGCTTTACTACTGTCCTCTTCCCGACCGACAAAACACTCCCACCGACGAGGATGTGTGTACACAAGAAATTAATTAGCAATAAGTAGCTTTTATTGTTACTCGCACCCCGGGCCGGATTGTCGTCGATCTAGCCGATGTTTCGGTGCCTGTAGTCTGTAGTCAAACTATGCACCGCTCGACCATCCAACCAACCAACCAACTAAACCGTCTTACTGAGAGAGCCACCCCCCCTCCGGAATGGGCTGGTGGGGGTGGCTTCGAGAAACAAAGCAAAAAAAAAAGCTGCCAACAATCGCAAAATCACACATTTTGTTTGCCGAAGGTACATAAGCTTACACGCGGATCGCAATGCAGTGCAAATGCATCTCCCAATCCCCAATCGCAATGCCACCCGCTGGTTGGGGGCTGGGGAGTGTGTCAATGCAACCAAAGACGAGTACGGTGCGGATGCAGCTGCCTGCCGAAGATCCTTTTGTTGGCTCGCTGTAAATATTTGCCCGGCGAACCGAGCCAAGCTTCTTTCGAGAGCTCATTACAAGCAAATGCATTTAACGTGCCGATATCATTCCTTATTTAGTGGTACATCGTGGTGCAGAGGGGGTGAGTGGGGCTAGTGCTGCCAGACCGATTGTTGTCGAATGCTTACACCAGCGATACCATTTACCATGTCTTCTACCGCAGTGAACTGATATACGGGCTCGCTTGTGAACTGTGTGACAAATTTTGAATAAGCAGCGTGACGAATACATGCAGATGTGACCATAATCGATACTATTTATTGCTACATTCACTACACGCCAAATTTTATTATTTTGCTGCTAATTAAAATCACTAGTCAATTTTTTTGTTTTATTCCGATTGAATTCACGTACCCAAAAGACTGTGTACAGCATGATATTTTGCCTCGGACCGATTTTAGCACGGTTCGTTTTTGGCAACATAATCGTTCGAATATGCCATATGTTAACCAGATGATGGCAGAATTTTCGAGTTGAAAGCAATTCTATAGTTATATTGATTTAAACTACCTTCAGCAATAAATGCTGGAAGAACATAACAGTCATATACCATTCGGATCAGTTCGTCGAGATCAACAAATGTGTGTGTGACAAATAATTTCACTCAATTTTTTTCGGAGATGACTCAACCGTTTTCTACAAACTCAGATTCATATAAAAAGTCGCATACTCCCAAACAAGGTTCCAGAATTATTTTTGGTTCCGACCTTTGGTTCCGGAACTACAAAATAATATGTGAAACGAAATTAAAACTGTGTAACTCATTTTTCTCGTAGATGGCTGAAGCGATCTAAGATTCAAATGAAAAGTTTTAAGATTCTATCAAACATCTTGTTTTTCAGTCAGATCCGACTTCTGGATTAGGAGATACAGGGTGATTAGTATAAAAATGTCTATTTCACATAAATTAATCAGGTTAATCGGGTTAGCAGATTTGGATAGTCGATAACTAAATAAACTTACTTCATTTTTGGTTGTATTCAGTTTTCGATTTGGATTTAATTCGCACTACGTTTCCTCAAAGATGTCTACACTGATTTTCAAACATTTTGAAACAAATGTAAACTATACAGCTACTCAGGTGAATTTGTCTGACTGCGGCTACACCGAATTTCGATTTCCGGTTCCAGTATCGAATCGTTTCTCAAAGCTCAATCGTTTTCTCAAAAAAAGCCAAATCGAATTTCAGAAACAAAAGCTCAAATTAAAATAAATCTAATTTTATCTAATTCTGACTTCCGATTCTGGAATTGTAGGATGATGAATTTCCAAAATTCAAGGCGAAATAGAAGATGACAATCCCGAAAAGCTTTAAAGTTTGACTCAAAACTATTGCAATTTCTTCGTCATGTGGCCATACGAATCGATTTGGGTTATGCTGGTTCCTGAATACCGGCTCTGAAAGTACCTTAAATTACCCTAAACTCTAAGGAGGAAATTACTTCGACATATCATGGAATGTTTAATCGATTGTCCCACTTTTAGATTCAAATTCGATCTGATTTGCAGTTTCGACATTACAGAGTAATGAGTGATTAAAATCTCTAATTGCCACTTAAAACGACGGACGTTAGAATAATGTCATGAAAACTGTAGACAGATGACCTCAGAAAAGGTGTGACTTTTTACAATGATCGTAAATATCTCGAATTTCAAAGCGCTGAAGTATATATTCTTACACATCATTCGATTGCTAGTGATACCAGTTACAATTTTCGCCCAACTACACCCAAACCTCCGTTTACGTAATCTCTTTTTACGTTACTTCTTTTTACGTAACTCTTTTTACGACAAAAATCCCAAATAACATAATATTTTTCTACGTTGAAAATTCCAATAACAAAAATCAATTTGGTTATTGTGTTTACTCTCTAATACGGTTGTCGACGTTTCAAACATATACTGAACGTTTTTGGATGGAAAATTGTAGTTATTTAAAAATAGAGCTAAGATGTCTTAGTTCATCATTCATCGAGCTGAGTTGAATGATATATAACGCTAAGTGTCTCCGAGCTCTAAACAAATTTTTTTCATTCAAATCTATATTTTTTCTATAGAGAAACGCAAAAATAATGGAATTTACACGACTCAACAGTGATCAAAATCGAAATAGAAGTTGAATTCAATTGCATTCAATGTATTAAATAAGACTATATGCATTCATAAGTGACGTGGAGATTTTGCTTTCAAACATATCATGTGATATAGGAAAAGTTATCTCAACTATCTTGAGATAAAAGAAGCCGCGTTGCGAAAACAGTGCCAAACCATATGATGTACGTTTTCTTAAATCGATCAGTCTAAACCGGAACTTTATTGTTTAATTGTGGGAAATGTACTTGTGAGATTGTGTTACGCCTCACCGCCTTTATAACAGGAATTCGAGTCAGGATTTTGAAAAAAAAATCACTTTTTGTGTACTTATTAAATCCGTAAAGAATATTGAAACAATTGCAAAAAACCTGCCGGTTGATTAAAATATGCAGCTAAAAATTAGAAAACTTTAAAATTGAAAATAGTTTCAAGGATAAATTTTTAAATATTACCATTTAATTCTGTTATAAGTGTTATAACTTATAACAGAATTAAATGGTAATATTTAAAAATTTATCCTTGTAAAATCATTCTGTTCAAACACTCAAACGAAAAGTTAATGAAAATAGTTTCGTTAAATGTGTTTTGCCTTTCTCGTATAAAAAGGTTATGCAATCACTGCACAGTGGTTCAAAAGCGCAATTAAAAACGTAGTTTTCGAGGTACAGTATCTTCAGCAAAGTTGCTCATAATGATAGACGCCATCTTTTGGAAAATTTTAATTTTGTGATTATCCCCCTAAAGTGAGATAAAAATTTTATTTTAGCTCAGAGCCAACATAGGGGCTAAGTTACCTCGATAAAATTGTGCAGAAAGTTATTTCAAACAAGTTTGCCGAAGGTACTATTCCCGTAACTTGAGTGTAATTCATGATGTAATGTATTTTCTGAAAAGGGTGTCAAAAAACCAGTTTTTGTAAGAAAACATATATATTTTCAATTTATATGAGTTTTTCATGTTATACAAAGTTTTTCATCATTAAAAACTACACAACTTTCTCAAACATACTATGCTGCTATCAATTCAATTTAATGAAATAGAGCAATTTTTCATGTTTTTTTAAATAAAATTCTAGCTTGTCTATTATCAAAAGGCGAACATGAAAAACTCATATAAATTGAAAATGTATATGTTTTCTTACAAAAACTGGTTTTAGGACACCCTTTTCATAAAATACATTATATCATGAATTACACCCAAGTTACAGGAATAATATCTTCAGAAAACTTGTTTGAAATAACTTTCTGCACAATTTTGTCGAAGTAACTTAGCCTCTATTTTGGCTCTGAGCTAAAATAAAATTTTTATCTCACTTTTAGGGGGATAATCACATAAATAAAATTTGCCAAAAGATGGCGTCTATCATTCTGAGCAACTTTGCTAAAGATACTGTACCTAAAAAACCACGATCCTATGAGCTTTCAATTTAGAGCGTGAAATTGCCCTTTTGAACTACTGTGCACTGTTAAAACCGGAGTTGTGTTGTTGTGTTCCGGAGCTATTGGTTAAATGGGTAAAAAAATAAAATTTGTGTACTAACTTTTCTCAGAGATGGCGCGATCGATTTCCACAAACTTCCACAAACTGATTCAAATGGTCTAATAGTCCTTTACAAACCATCTCAATTTCATCTGGATCTGACTTCCAATTCCAAAATAATAGGGTAAAGTGTGTCAAAAAAAATGTGCACACCATATTTGTTTCAAAAATTCAAACGTATGAAAGTGCGTCGCCATATGCCATTAGCGAGTGTCATTAGATTTGAATCTCAAGCGTGGTCATGCTGATATGGACCGATTTGTGCATAAGAATGAAAAGTGTAGCTTTACGACATTGATAAATAGTATGTCAATTTGAAGTGTCTCTGTATTAATGTATATATGTTCAATTAATATTATTTATATTCTCTGTCAATTGCGGTTATACTAACTGTCAAACATATAATTAAATATTTTTAATCAAAATGGGTGTATGAAACTTCGTAGCACTGCTTGATGTATTATTTTAAACAACATACATCAGAATTGCAGGCTTTAGTAGTATATTTATGTTAATTCTCGGAAAAATTTCACAAAAACAGTTTCATCAAGTAATAGACCCTCTTTGTTTTCTTCGTTTTCTAATACAAAGTTGTTCGCAGGCTCAGTGCAACGTGTGTAAGTGTAACGATATGAATAGGAACTGTTGGTTGCTAATTCAGGTCTGTGAAAAAGTCACCAAAATCATTTTATAATTGTTTGACTCATTAGTTTTTTGTGATTTACCGGAATTAAGTTGTGGATCACTAATCAACAGTTCAGGGATTGAAATCAGTCAACGAAAACGAAAATAACAGTATTAACAGCAACTCAAAACTTGAATCTATTCAAATAAATCATATTTACTGCAATTTCAGTATTAAATATTAAATTAAATATTAACATTTCTTTCACCAAAGAATGAACCTTAAAATATTTACATCGAAGCATTTTCATCAATTTATGTATTTGTTTGACAATTCGATTGTAAGTGTCAAGCTAATATTATGTTCAATTTGGAATAAGTCTGTTTGGTAACTGAGAATCAAATGTAATGTCTATAGGTCTTACTATGTACAATTTACTTAAACAACGTTTATTTTTTGCTACGGGTTTCGAGGAACACCATCTTGGATTTTGAAATGACTTCAAATATCATTTTCCGACATGTACTTAACAAACCCGTTCCGAAAATACCCATATTATAAGGGTTTTCAAGGAATATCAATAAACCGGAAGTCGCCATCTTGGAAATTGATGCTGCTTAGAACATCCTTTTCCTGTAAATACTCATAACTATTCAATATATTATACATATCTAATAATACATATACATAAGAAAAACTTTTTTTACGTCGAAAATTCCAAATAACGTAAACTTTTTTTACGTCATAATTCGATTTACGTAGTCCCGATTATTACGTAAATGGAGGTTTGGGTGTATCTGTTATTCTGTACACAGTGGTTTGAATCGATAAAAACGTGAACTTAATTTTCTATGCTAAACCGTTAATCCGAAATCTATGATTCTTTTGGAGAACTCATTCACAAAAATACCCCGTGATTTGATCACAATAAAAAATATTTAGTTAGACTGATTTAGCTTGAGCAGCTTTCGAAGTTCATGAATAGCATTCTAAGCAGCCCAATTTTACCTTTCCCATAGACAAAGGTCCCATACAAAGCTCCTGAATTTTATTTCAATCCGACTTTCGGTTCCAAAAGTACAGGGTGATTGGTGTAAAATTTCTTTTTTCAAATTACTTACTCACTTTTCTCAGTGATGGCGTGACCGATTTTAACAATCTTAGGTTCAAATAAAACATCTCAATGTCCCACTCAAAATTGTCAAGTTTCATCCGGATCCGTCTTCCGGCTCCGGAATTTTAGGGTAAAGTTTGTTGAAAATTTTATACCGTCATTTAGCGCAACGATGCAAAATAAATAAAAACGCCTAAAACCGTTGCATAACTGTTAACAAGTTGAAATAGTTATGTTGGTTTATACCCGAAGAAAGTTTCTAGTTTTATTGAAATTCTTGACAGCATCTTCTAGTGATATTTTTTGAAAATATTAGTAATAAAAGAAAGGCATCACTACACCACTAGGTGGATTAAAAAGAGTTTTTCCTGAAAGTTTTGCTTTGCCCTTTTTCTGATAACTTTGGGTAGACAAATCTATTTTCCGCAACCCTAAATGTGTTTCATTTTCCAATCATTACCCTTTCTAGTGATGACAACACTATTGAAATTGGTTAAAAATTCGCTGCGATTTAGTTAGTCAAAAGTGGCGTTCCCGCTTTTTATACCCCCTTGATATTTGGAGTGTAATGATTTCGGCTGTTGCTTCTTCTATTTGAAATAGGCACTGATCACATTAAAGTCACATTTTGGTTATAACATCAAGTTTAAAATACCCTAAATATAGACTCCCTAAAGAACCCTAAATATAGACTTTATTTGTCGTGATTTGTATTTGTTTTGTGGCCGACGAAATTACATCAATGGCCCAAATGTATGCAGTTATATGTTTCTACATGCTTGCGATACGGATATCGATATTTAAGATTCTCTTCTCCAAGCTTGTGTTCAAGATTTGTATGCAAGCAGTTATTTTTAGAGCGTTTCTGTACCTTTAGTACCATTGTGCGATTTCGGTTGAAGCGATAAACTTTTTTCTCATTATTAATTGAGCCCATCTTATAAAAATTAGAAATTAATCTCAAGCACTCAAAATTTACCCTGGGGTAGTTTCAAATTTCTCAGGCGAAAACGACATAGCATGGAATTTCATCCGAACTCGCATGACACAAGATTAGAGCATACCAATTGAAGCTTCAAATCGTTTTATGGCACTTTTCGTTTTGCTGTCTAGCAACAACCAATCTCTAGCATGCTACACGTAGGACTGAAACATTAGCTATAATGTCGCTTATATTTATAGATTCGCGTACTTCCAACAGCTTCGCTTTTGCATCGATTGACCAATCAGAGCGATGCTTTCCCTCTAATATATCGCTTACTCCTTCAAAACCGTCGTCTATGGCAGGGAAATCCGCTATGCCGGAGATTTTTAGCAGACAAAATAGAACACTGCTAGCTATTAATCAACATTTCAATGATATACAATTTAAAATACATGGCTATGAACAAATCAATACGTAGAAATATTCCCAATCAAATCAAGACATAATATTAATAATTGATACAAAATTGACTGAGCTGTAATTGTTTAAAACCTGACCACATGTTTTCAAAGCGTCCTATTTTCTACAACTTTTTCTTGGAAACCATTTGTGTGCAATTCACAAATTTAAACCATTCCAAGAATGTACATGGAGTTAAGACTTTTGAAATATACGTCTTAACTTGAATAGGTCTCTAAATCGGAGCAAAATAAATAGATGGTCCAACTTTTAACGTATGTAAAGTTCCAGATCGTAAGGCTTATTCATGACCAAATTTGGACACCCCTAAATACGTATATCTCTGGAAATATTTCATCAACACGTGAAATAGTTCGCGAACTAATCTGATACTACTATGCAACAGAGCGGCGTAGAGGAACATTTCGGGATAAAGAAAAAACCAAGCTACGCAATAAATATTAGGTTTCGCAGGCAATATGTAGCTGTGGAATGGAATGGAATGCTAACAATCGCTTCGTTAGGTATTCTTCACGGTATATTTGCTTGTTTACCGTTCTGGTAATTTGTTTGTTTATTTGTCGCCAAAGAGTGTCCCAGAAAGTATGGACGCACTTTGATTTCGCTGTAAATAATTCACAAGTGCTAGATATTCAAATTTTATTAGATATAGTGATAATATTACACTACAACAACAGAATATTATTCTCAACATTGTAGACTAGCTGGCGCACCTTCTTGCGAACGTTCCTCATAAAATTCCGTACTGACTTCTTGGCGACAAATTTTGACACTTTTTTCCAATCTTTTTCGAACTGTTGAATGGTTTCGGCTGCCGAGACATGTTTCCTAAGATGTGCCTTCGTTAACGCCCAATATTCCTCAATTTGTGAAAAAAGATGTGATCAATTTGGTGGATTCATGTCTTTTGGGACGAAAGTTACATTTTTGGTAGTACACCATTCTACCGTTGATTTCGAGTAGTGGCAAGAAGCAAGATCTGGCCAGAAGACAACAGGATCCATGTTGCTTCGAATCATGGGTAGAAGTCGTTTTTGTAAATATTCCTTGATGTATATTTCGCTGTTCATTGAAGCAGTGGTGATGGAAGGTGATGACTTCAATCGATGTCTCGGACTGGTTTAACGCTTGCCCTTCTCGCACCGGCAAGGATTTGTAATCGAGTTTCACGTAGGTTTCGTCGTCCATGATTATGCAGTTCAAATGTCCAGCAAGAATCGTATTGTAAAGCTTTCGAACCCTCGGCTTGCTCGATGCTTTTTGTTTCGGACTACGTTTTGGAGACAACCATACGCCATTACGCTTCTTATAGGTTCGAAGATTCAAACGTTCTTTAGCACGAAGAACATTTGACTTCAAAGTGTCCACTTTTTTGGCCACATCCCGAACTGAAACCTCCTTCTTTTGCTCGAACGCCTTCAGTATACGTTTATCCAACTGAGGGTTAGCAAGACCTTTTTTTGACCTGTTTTCGGTATATCCACAAAGGTGTTATCCTCACCGAACTTCCTGATTGCATTTCGCACGGCTTTTTCACTTACTTCTTCCATTTTTGCTATCTTTTCAGTGACAGTTCGCGTTCTGTGAACAATTTTTCGACGTTGTTCTGCTGAAAGTCCACGCATTTCGAAACAAACTAGTGAAAACGAATAAATAACTGTGCAAGTGGTTAGAGAAGAGTGTAAACAACAGGACGCATTCATTTGCTTGGTGTCATCAACTAACTATAGTTTCAGTTTTATATGTTAGTTCTAATTGTAGTGTTGAGCTTAAATGTATCTGTTGGATCATTGAAATCTGTTGATACAAATGATGAGGAGGTATTTTGCCTGCTGGAGTGAACGAAATTGCAATTTTCATCTCCATCGGGCTTTTCCCTGCTCACAAATAAATTAATAAGACACCTTCTGTCAGATGGATTATACAGCAACAAATATACCGTGAAAAGAATACCTAACGAAGCAATTCTTTGACGCTCCCTCGCTACCCTAGTGTGATTTGGCAGCTTGTCACTACGCGAAAGATGTTTTGGAATGATGTGTAGCAGCACTCATCAAATTAACGTACAATGTTGGTTATAATATAAAGTTTGAAATGTAAACATTGCAAATAAATCAAAGGTGTGCTATTTTTTTTAAACAAATTTTTTATATCTATATCGTTTTGAGTTAAATTAGATTCACTACCTTTGATATGACATAATCAGTGTGAAATGCCTCGTGCATGCACCCGACTTTTTGAACAATGATAATCGAACACAAAAGGAGGGAAAAAAGCGGGTGGGTAATGTCAGAGACATAACTGGATGTCGTGAATACGAAAACAAATGACATGTTCCTTAACACTTCCGAATATCAATTAGTTGATCAATTGTATGAATTATACGAGCATTCCCCTTTTCCACATTTTTCGCAAAAACAAAGAAGGCTTCACTTGATCTCGATTACTGTGAATTTCACACAGCGAAAAGTGCAAAAATCTAACCAAACTGTTCTAGATTTGCACTAAACTGAGGATATTTCCTTTCGATTTGCGAACAACACATCCTAATAGTTCTTCAGAAAACTTTTAGAGCCATTAGAACGGCTGATTTTTTATAATGCTCTCCAACGTTGCTTTTTCATCCATCGAAATGACTAGCAGCTGTGACGTAATCGCTCTTGTCGGAAGCGAAACTAGCTGTGCAGGCGACACAAAACACATCTGCTCGCAGTGGCGATAGAATCCAAACTGATTCAATTTCTGTTAAGAGATTTCCTTTTATGTGATTTCGTTTGTAGCTTTTTCACTAATGGGCGGTCCTAACGGCTATAAAAATAGCCGCATATAGAATTTTAATGTCGATTATTTCATTTCGGATTTGCATAATTTATTGAAAGAAACTATCAATATGCTGTAGGGATTCGTTTCTAGCATTCAGAAGGACCAAATTGAGGAACTCACTACGATATTCACCACCTTTCGGAACATTGTTTTCGAACGATTTGTTGTACAGCAGCAGATATTTTGTTCTCTTCCTGAGAACGCGTTCTGATTGGCTGGTGTTGACATGGGTCAAATGAGATAGGTTTTTCAATAGTGTACTATTGAAATACTTCAATGCTTTTGCTTTACACGTTCAAGTTGAAAAATTTCGGTAGATAGATTATATAAATCCTTCCACAAATCACTGAGCTATGAGCTTTCAAAATACGAGAAAGGCAAACGCGCCATATGAATTATCCTCTTTGATACTCGTTTAAACCAAACATTTCAGAAAAGTTTAATTTTGAACTATTTGAGATTATGTCACACAACTGAAAATTTTATCATAAAATTGTGATCATATTTCCGATGGCATGTAGCAAAAATTATGTTGATTCGTTAGATACAACAAGAGATATTCACGATCAAAAACTTATCACTCTCTCAGAGGGTAAATTTTGAAAAAGCACCCCATAGTAAAGTAAGTCGTATACACGACAAAAAAAATGAAAATAACATTACAAAAAAAAAAATTTTTCAAATGAGCCCGGTCTTGTCGATATTAAAGATACGAAAAGCAAAACGATTGCCCCACAAAAACTTCTAAACATGATCACAAACATTTCACGGTTCAAGCTTTTCTTGCGATCCAGGCTAGTACCTAAACTCAACAAATCTTTTGTTTTTCACCCCGGAGTCATGCCTCATCTCTTCGAACAAAGCCAAGTTGTTGGAACTAACCCTCAACCGGTACCGAGCAAGCAGGTTACCACAAAGTAGCCAACCAAACGGCAACCGTGTGGGATTGATGAACCCAAATTGAAACAAACGAAAAATAAAACGGTCGAGTCATCTTCACTCTTCAAACGGGCGGCCAATGGCTGCTGCTGCTGCTGTAGGACGTGACGCCTGGTCGTACTTACCCCGTCCTACAGGCGATTTTAATCTAAACATCAAGTTAAATGGATACAACGGGAAGCTCTGACCCCGCCGTTTGCCCACCCGAAACGATCAAGCGTTGTTTAGACAATGAGTGCGCGCACGGAAATATCGGACCGAAGACCCGTGGTCGAAGTGGAGCGCGGCGGCTGGGCAGAGAATTAACATGTTAAAAATCAACCATGCTCGCGTACTTGAGAGCCCGGCCGAGGGGTGAAGTGTTGACATGTGATTGAAACAAAACAACAACAACAACAACACCAATAGCAAAATAATTCAAGTGTTTTTGTTTTTTTTGCTTTTGTGTCCAACTTCGGCTTCAGCTTCTTCGCGGGTGACCACCAGGATTTTCCTCGGTCATGAAGGCGTTTTTCTTTTCTATTTTTGTTAGAATCAGAAGATGAGTCTTTTTGTTGAATTTAAATTAGTTTCTTAATTCATTGGTCGAAGACTCCAATAACTTCACGAAATTGGATTTTGCTAATCATAGAAAATAGAATTAATAAAATTACAAACACATTGTAAACTCGATCTCAAAAATCGAACCAAGCTCTTGCTGCTGTCAGTTTGCAAATAATGAAACCATTGCCCTGATCACAAACCCATTGGCTGTTGTTTGAAGCATTCCAATTTAGATTTTTATCCATTTGCCAAATTTGCGTTCGTCCATTTCTACCCCCCTGGGGAGGGGAAAATGCGACTGGGGCCGACATCCAAATATTCCAGTAGCATCTAACTGCTCTGTGCAGCTTAATATGCATATAAATTAAATTATGGTATGACTTCGATTTCGGGGTGCCGACGTAAGACGGAGGACTGCGAATTTTTCGGATCGAATCTGAAAAGAAAAAAGGATGGCACATGTTTGGACAATGAAGACGGTGGTGGATGAGTTTCTGTTGGTGAAGTTCGTGTTTTTTGTTTGCATTTGTTTATTGGGGTGCTACGCCTGGGAATGCAAATGAGAAAACATTTTAATATTCTGCCGGTCTTTGAATTGGCTCTAGTCGAATATGAACTAGATTTGCAGGACAGTTGACAGTATTGGATTTTCCAGTAGCTTTCAATTTATGTTTCGTTCGTTAATCTTGAATTCGCTGAGATTCATCGATTATATCCATAACTAAACTTTTCCAAACACTTTAACTTAGCTTCTTGAAAATGGCAAAATTGCCACACAACTTCTAAGTGTCCGAAACGTGAAACATTTTTTTTTCCAACTTGTCGTGCCCATTTTTAAAATAATAAATACTTGTACCTGTCTTCAATGCTACATCATAAATCGGCATTATACTGAAAACCTCTACGTATATAAGATCATATTCCAGCCAAGAGGACCATTTTTCATAAGGTTTATTAAGGAAAGTGAAGAATCAATATACACCTGCATTAAATCTTTTTCGATTTGATTCCAAATTCAAGAAAATTTCGAAAATATTTTTTTTTTCGGATGGAATGGAATCATTTTGAAATTTTTTTTTTAAATATGTGTGTGAGTCATGCCAGTTTTAAATGCAATCAGTAAGAATATCTTAGATTTCACTTATGAGTTTGAGGCTTTTTCTGAATGTCAAAACTTCATGCGCTTTTATTTTGATCGTGAATGCATCGTTTAAAAATAAGTATTAGAGCAACGGCTCCCTATTTCATCTGCGCTCCTATTTCCATCTCATCATCTCAGTGATCGCTTTTTTTTCATTGAAAAATAAACTCACCTTCCAATTTAGAAAACATTTTCGTTTCAAGTTTCACATTTCGTCATGTTTCTAAATTTTTACTAATTGATTTGTCTCAAAACATGACCACTATTTTTTCTGATCACACCGTTATTCAATATTGGATGACTTCATAATCAGTAATGTTCACTTTTCACTTGTTTAATCAACGATTGAAAACTTCTAAAATTATCCGCTAAGCAATGAAAATGTTTAAAAATATGAAATGAAAATTTACACTTAATTCACTTGATCGCACCCTAAGACAACATCTGAAAACAGGCTTCTTATTCACAAGGATGCCAGATATTTTTTTTTTTTTCAAAAATCTGTGATCGATCCAAATAACTGTCTATGAAAAAACTGTGCACGTTTCCGTAACAAAAAAGCTGATCGGAATCATTTTGGTGAACAAAAAAGAAGGTCTCGCTACTTCCAACTGCTCTTTCGGATATTTATTTAGTCTTGGTTTTCCCTAGCCATTTGAAAACTTTGGTTTTGGTGTTCATCTGTGATCAATGGATCGGCTTCTCCATGATAACGTGCGGGTTTTCCGTCCCCCAGATGCGACAATTTTGCTTATCAACATACCCGCCGAGATAAAAATATGCCTCACCCGAGAAGATGATTTTTTGGCTAAATCGGCGTTTTTTTCAAGCTGATTGCAAGCCCAGTTGGCACTATTTTCACTCGTTCTTCAAGCGTATACACAACCAGTTTCGTTCAGCGGCAGGATAAAACTTAGTTTCTGTCAAATCAGAAGTGACATTAAGATCTGAGGACAGAGGGCCTCGTGTTGAGTTTTAAATCGACCACGTGGTTCGCCCAATTCCCTTTGCGCATCGTATTACTCTTGTACTCTCTCGTATACGAGCAAGCTGTACCGGGTTGCCAGCATACATTTTATTATTTTGATGAGAAGTTTTAATACATTAATCTATCGTATGGGTTGGACATTACATGGATTCAAATGAACAATGAAAAAATATTCAACTTTCACAAAGATTGAATGTCTGTGTGTTTGGCAGCCTTGTCGAGCAATTTTATTTCTTTATCCTCAGAATGCTATCAGGAAACCAAAGCGAAAATAATGGCGGATGCATTGAAAATCACTTCGTTTCACAGAAAAATACAAGACTTTATTTTTATCGCGATAACATATATGTTTTCATGTACTAATCGCATCTAAACTAAATTATCTAGACTTTGTCACGGTAGATTTATGATACAAGCCTTCAAAGCCGAGATATTCGATGAACAAGTAGAGGTATGCGTTTCCGAGCGTTCCAATTTTCAGTAGTTCTTCAGTCAGAAAAAAATACAACACAACCGCTAAACTCAATGAATCATTCTGAAAATTTCACAGAATATTCTCAACTAAATTTCGAAGACATTGTCTGGTGGGTTTTTCTATATTTTGCACCGTTTCCAAGAAAATTTAATTTGAAACGGAAAAAAAGCAAAAAACCTACCACTTTAGGTACTGTCCTCAGCCCTTAAGGTTACCAATGTCGAAATAACCGCTAGGTAAAAAAAATGTTAGATGGCGGACCTATTTCGTGATGCAAACAAAACAATGTGTAAGAGCGATTCACACGTGGCATCAGACAACTATGACCGGCTAGGAACGGTTACGGAACGACAACATTAATTGTATGCAATTCTTATGGAGACACAATAAAACGTCAACGTCACGCAACATTTTGACGTTTCTCAAAATAATCTTGGCCGAAGTTGATCAATCGTCTGAATCGTATTTGATACTGGCATTTCGTGATGAAAACAAACCAATCTCATTTGCAGCTGTAGTTGTAAATGAACTGTCAGTGAGAACTGCCTATTTTAAATAAAAACTACAAGGATCAGCCCCATGGGGAACAAGGCAACGAAAAATTTCTAATAATCTACAATCAAACAGTTCAATCAATCGTCACACTTTTGAATCCGCAATTGCACGAGAGTCTGTCTAGATTGATCTTGATTAGGAACCAACACCGAACATGGTTTGTTTTATAGTCGACGAAATTTCACCAATATCCCAAATGTATGCAATTATACATACTTGCGATACGATTTTGATATTAAAGCTTCCCTTCACCAAGCTTGTGTTCAAGTTTTGTATGCAAGCAGTTATTTTTATAGCGTTAAGTTTCTCTACCATTCTGCGATTTCTGTTGAAGCGATAAACTTTTTCTCATTATCAATCGAGTTCATGTTATATAAATTAGAAATTAATCTTAAGCACCCTGGGTAGTTGTCAATTTCTCAGGCGAAACGACATAACACGGAATTTCATCCGAGCTTACATGACACAAGATCAGAGCATACGAATTAAAGCTTCAAATCGTTTTATGGCACTTTTTGTCTTGCTGTCTAGCAACAACCTACCTCTAGCATGCTACACGTAGGACTGAAACGTTAGCTATAATTTTGCTGCTATTTATGAATTCGCGTGCTTCCAACAGCTTCGCTTTTGCGTCGATTGACCAATCAGAGCAACGCTTTCCTTTTGATATATCGCCTACTCCTTCAAAACCGTCGTCTATGGCAGGGAAATCCAACATGCCGTAGATGTTTGGCAGACAAAATAGGACACAGCTTGCTACTAATCTAAATTTCAATCATTTATAATTGAAAATACGTGGCTATTTCCAATCAAATAACGAAATAATATTAATAATTGATACAACATATACTGAGCTGTAAGTGTTTAAAACCTGACCATATTTCTACGTGTATTTTTCCTTGAGTTTCTGATTTACATCCCTATATAGAAAATGAAGATGTGTTCCACATCAAGAAGGAACAGAGTGATGAAGATATGTGAAGAAGTGTTTTCAGTTGTTTTTGCCTCTCTATAGAAAGGCATTAGAATTGCTGGAAAAACCCGACCTTGGAATGGAGCCTCGGAGACCCATAGTGTTATATATCATTCGACTCAGTTCGACGAGATTGGAAAATGTCTGTGTGTGCACTTTTCGAAGATATTTTTACCGCTCAATTTTCTCAGAGATGGCTAAACCGATTTTAACAAACTTAGACTCGTTTGAAAGCTTTTGTTAGGCCATTGATCTAGTTCGAAGATCAAATGGCTGTCACTTTTGGTTCCGGAGATATAATGGTTTAAGTGACGGAACCGACAAAACGCGTTGTTTTTTACCGCTTTAATGTATATAAGGGTGCCAATATTTTGGGTTCACCTCTAATTTCGTAAAGCGCTACTGTTCAAAAGATCCCATGCAAAATTTGAACTAAATCGGACGTGGGTAAAGGAATGCTACCTGGCGGTTAAAGTTTGAAAAATTTCGATCTTGAAAAATCACCATAGGGGAAAGTACATGAGATTTTTGAAAAAGAAGTATATTTTTTGATATCAAACGTTTTAGAATTGCATGAAACGTCGAGATTTAGTGTCATCTCAAAAAAAATTTTTTTGAAAAAATTGACATTCTGGGACTTAGGAAGTCCCAGAAAGTCGATTCTTAAAAATAATTTTTTTCTAGATAATACTAAATCTCGACACTCCTCCCTATGGTGATTTTCAAGATCAAACATTTTTAAACATTAAGGGGTTATATCACTGTAGAATTTTCAAAAAATCGGAATGTTTTTCATTGCAAATGATCATGTGTCATCTTAAAACTAATATTCCGAAAGATGAAAAGCGGGAAAAATTTCTAGATGTCTTAATTTCGAGTTTTACCGCGAAACTCCGACTATTACACTCGGAGCGCTTTTTGTGTTCGCGCGCGTCATCCTTTGAGCTGGCCGGAAACATAAGTCAAGTAAATCTTGACCAATCGATTCAAAAATTTTTCAGTATATTCTCGATAGTTATTTATTTATTTGAATCAACAGACATAATTTAGCCCAAATGATTATTTCTTAGTATATTTAAAAAATTCGATCGTATGGCACGGTGTGGCAGATGGAGATCAAATCCCGATGAAACTCTGTTGAAGAACCGCTGCATTCCTGTAATAGCACAGTTATTCCATAATTAGTGCGACGAAATGGCAAGCGAAGGAACAAACTGCTACGAAGAACACGTGATCGAACGTTTAAGTTGATTTCGCTAAGAAGTGCGGGGCAATCGATCCTATCAGTTAAAATATCAGATATTGTCATTGCTCGTGATAAATCACGTCGAACATGCAGTGTGTCAGTGTGTCCAATTAACATCGCTCGACTTTCATAACTCGGGAGCTGTTGTGGATTATTCCAAGGCAACCGGTGCAGTGCAAAGCGAATAAATCTGCGTTGTATCGATTCGATCCGATTGACACCGTTGAGATAGTAAGGGTTCCATACCACTGAGCAATATTCAAAAATAGAGCGTACCAGCGAACAGTAAACAGTTTTCAGGCAGTAAATATCATTGAAATTTTTGGTTATCCGTATTATAAATCCCAAGCATCGGGAAAATGCCAAGATCTTTCACACATGTCGTCCTTTCAATTGAAGTGTCACCAATGCAGTATTCAAAACGAACAGGATTTTTCGTTCGTGTGAATGTTATGATCGAACATTTCTGGGGATTTAGAATCATTCGATTGATCTCACACCAGTTAGCAAAAATTAACAGTTGGCGTTGCAGGAATACAGCATCGTCTATTTTCCGGATTATGTTATACATTTTTAGATCATCAGCAAATGAAAGCCGCGGACCTTCCAGGACAAAATTCACATCGTTAAAGTACAGCAAGAATATCAGTGGTCCTAGATGACTGCCTTGTGGAATTCCGGAAGAAGCGCAAAACTCATCAGATACGCAATCACCGATTCATACGGCAAGACGTCGATCATTTAGGTATGACTCAATCCAGCAATGGCGATAGCGTGATTTATTTTATCGAAGGCTGCCGACAGATCCGTGTAAATGGCGTATGTTTGATAAATAACGAACATAGAATTTGTAACATAATTCGTAAGCAGAAAGAAAGCAGATTTGTAGCAGTAGAACGTTTTGGCATAAATCCATGTTGAGTCTGTACAATATACTGTTTACAATAATTGAAAATTGGCTCAAGAACGATCATTTCCAAAAGCTTTGGAATGGCGCTGAGAAATGCAATCCCACGGTAGTTGTCAACAAGTTTTTAATTCCCTTTTTTATGAACTGGAAACATAAATGAGGACTTCCACAGATCGGGAAATATTCCGGCAGTTAGCGATTTGAGGAACAAAGACGTAAGAGGTGCTGCTAAACTAGCAGAGCATTTTCGCAGAACAATCGCCGGTATACCATCTGGCCCTAAAGAGGTGCTAGCCTTTGTTTTACTGATTGCCAACAGAACAGTGTTTTCATCCAAATTGATCGCATTTAAGGACTGATATAGAAATGGCACATTTTGCACCGCAAGGGATACTTGATGCGGTATCAATTTTTCATCAGAAAAAACACTAGCAAACTGCTGGGAAAATAACTGACAAATCTCCTGCGGACTTGAACCTGTGAATTCTCCGTAACGCACAGAGGTGAGCAGGGGTTTTTGAAAATTGTGAATGTTTTTTTATATAAACAATTTTGTGATGAAAAAATGCGGTTTTATGTTCAAAGGGGATTCTATGGGACCATGAGAGCTTTCATATTAATCTTAGTTTGTGGAAATCGGTTCAGCCGTCTCTGAGAGAATTGCGGGACATACACACAAACATTTTATGATCTCTACGAACTGAGTCGAATGGTATATGACAATCGGCCCTCCGGCACTCCGTTCGAAAGTTGGTTTTCACAGTGATTGCATAGTTTTTCTATACGAGAATATTAATTTTAAAAAAATTTCCGATTGTATTAACCTACTACTTGGAAATATTACTACGCATCGATTCGAGTAGATAATACTAAAGCTTGCTTCATTTAGAATTGCAACAAACTTTTGCTCATATTGTGGCGCTCCTGGTGGACGGATTTGGAAGTTCTTGGCGCCCACGTGTCGGGAATTTTGCCAGCTTCACGTATGATTTTTGACATTCCACAAATCGACTGTACTTTGTAAACAATTAACATGGAAGCTGAAAGAAGGAAAAAAATTATGCACAGTTATTTAAAAAATCTATTGTTGTCTGCATCTAGGCTAGCTAAACAGCTGAAATTGCCCAGAACTACCGTATGGCGCGTTATCAAACGGTATAAGGAAACATTGACGACGATTCGGAAACTGCGTGGTAAGATTTTGAAGACGATTAAGAGGAATCCTAATCTGTCGGAACGTGATTTGGCCAGAAAATTCGGTGCTTCCCATAGTACCGTGAGGAGAACTCGACTCCGGGATGGAATCAAGTCGTATCGAGCTAGCAAACAGCCAAATCGGGCCATAAAACAGAATAGTGTGGTCAAAATTCGTGCTCGGAAACTATATGACCTGGTGCTGACCAAGCTCGACGGATGTCTTCTGATGGACGATGAAACCTATGTTAAGGCTGACTTCGGGCAAATCCCAGGTCAGAAATTTTACTTGGCAACGGCTCAGGGGGATGTTCCAGCCAAATTTAAATTTGATTTTGCCGACAAATTTGCAAAAAAATTTGTGATTTGGCAGGGCATTTGCAGCTGTGGCAAAAAAACGAAAGTTTTCGTTACAAATAAAACAATGACATCGGAACTATACCAAAAAGAGTGTCTCCAAAAACGAATTTTGCCGTTCATTCGATCCCACGACCATCCCGTAATGTTTTGGCTAGAATTGGCAAGCTGCCATTACAGCAAAGTCGTTCAAGAATGGTATGCAGAGAAAGGCGTCCAGTTTGTTCCGAAAAACCTTAACCCACCCAACTGTTCCCAGTTTCGCCCTATTGAGAAATACTGGGCAATCATGAAGAGGAGACTCAAGGCAAAGGGAAAGGTTGTCAAAGACATCAATCAGATGACGACCTGGTGGAATAAGATAGCTAAAACGATGGACGAAGAAGGTGTGCGCCGCCGAGAATTCCTTCGAAACCGTGACGAATAATTTTACCCGTATTTCTTCTTAAAAGTATGAAGTAAACGCTACATTTACATAAAAACGTGCTTAATCCACCTAGCAGTGAGATGATACCTTTTTTTATTATCCGCATGTGTTTTTTACTTGAATGTTCTTCGGTGCTTTATTTCTCATGACATTATTTTAATGACCGTCGTTTCAAGTGGCCATTTAAAGTTCTATTCACTCATTACTCTGTAATGTCGAAACTGCAAATCGGATCGAATTTGAATCTAAACGTGTAATAACATTCCATTGAGATGTCGAAGTAAGTTCCACTTTAGAGTTTACGGTAATTTAAGGTACTTCCAGAGCCGGTAACCGATTCGTATGGTCATGAATTAACTTGACGAATAAATTGCAATAGTTGTGAGTCCAACGTTAAAGCTTTTCGGGATTGTCATCTTCTATATCGGTTTGAATTTAAAAAATTCATCATCCCGTTATTCCAGAACCGGAAGTTAGAATTGGAAAAAATTAATTATTTTTGTATGGGACTATAAGTTTATTTTAATTTGAATTTTTTTAAACGATTGAGCTTTGAGAAACGATTCGATACTGGAGCCGGAATTCGAAAATCGGTGTAGCCGAAGTCATATAAATTCACCTGAGTAGCTGTATAGTTTACGTTTGTTTCAAAATATTTAAAAATCAGTGTAGTCTTTGAGAAATCGTAGTGCGAATTAAATTTTTGGGTACCTTCCGAATTGAAAACTGAATACCGTTAAAGCTGAAACAAGTATATTTGGCAATCGACTATCCAAAAGTTGCAAACCCGATAAACCCGATTAATTTATGTGGAATGGATATTTTTAAACTAATCATCATGTATCCTTCTAAATCGGAAGTTGGATCTGACTAAAAAGCAAGATGTTTTATAGGACTTTAAGACCTTTTATTTGAATCTTAGATCGGTTCAGCCATCTACGAGAAAAATGAGTTACACAATTTTGATTTCGTCTCACATATCATCCTGTAGTTCCGGAACCAGCAGTCGGATCTGAACATATTTCAGGATCCTTGTTCGGGAGCATACGACTTTTCATATGAATCTGAGTTTGTAAAAAATCGGTTGAGTGATCTCCGAGAAAATTGAGTGAAATTTTTTGTCACACACGCATTTGCTGATCTCGACTAACTGATTCGAATGGTATATGGGTGTTATGTTCTTCCAGCATTTATTGCTGTAAGTAGTTTAAAACAATATAATTACATCTGGTTTACATATGTTATATTCGAACGATTATGTTGCCAAAAGCGAACCGTTTTGTATAACTCAAAAAGTAAACATCCGATCTCAAAACCATTCAATAGCGTTCTGGGTGACGGGGAGACCTTTCATTTGCGACTAATTTGATCAAAATACAGACACACACACGAACATTTGCTCAGTTCGTCGAACTGAATCGATTGATATATAACATTCGGTTTTTTCTAAAGTTTGAGCGAATTCTATACCTATTTTTTGTATACATAAAAACGTGATTAATCCACCTAGCAGTGAGATGATACCTTTTTTTATCAATCCGCATGTGTTTTTTGCATGAATATTCTTCGGTGTTTAAGTTTTCATTACATTATTTTAATGACCGTCGTTTTAAGCGACAATTTGAGATTGTAATTACTCATTGCTCTGTAATGTCGAAACTGCAAATACAATCGAATTTAAATCTAGAAGTGTGATAATCGATTAAACATGCCATGATATGTAAGTTCCACTTTAGAGTTTACGGTAATTTAAGGTACTTCCAGAGCCGGTATTCAGGAACCAGCATAACCCAAACCGATTCGTATGGCCATATGACGAATAAATTACAGTTTTGAGTACAACTTTGAAGCTTAATTGGATAAAATTCATTAATTTTTGTATGTATGTATAAAACTAATAAATTTTGTATATAAGTTTAATTCAATTTGAATTTTTGTTTCTGAAATTTGATTAGGCTTTTTTGAGAAAACGATTGAGCTTTGAGAAACGATTTTATACTGGAACCGGAATTCTAAAATCGGTATGGATGAAGTCAGATAAATTCACCTGAATAGCTGTATAGTTTACATTTGTTTCAAAATATTTGAAAATCAGTGAAGACATCTTTGAGAAATCATAGCACGAATTAAATTTTTAGATGCCTTCTGAATCGACAACTGAATATTACTAAAACTGAAAAAAGTTAATTTTTTTTATCGACTATCCAAATCTGCTAACCCGATAAACCTGATTAATTTATGTGGAATAGACATTTTTATACTAATCACCCTGTATTCCCGAAACCGGAAGTTGGATCTGACTGAAGAGCAAGATGTTTTAAAGAATCTTGAAACTTTTCATTTGCATCTTAGATGATTCTTATCGGTTCAGCCATCTACGAGAAGAATGAGTTACACAATTTTGATTTCGTTTCACATATCATCCTGTAGTTCCGAAACCAGAGGTCGGAACCAAACATAATTCAGGAACCTTGTTTGGGAGCATACGACTTTTCGTATGAATCTGAATTTGCAGAAAAGAAATTTTCCGAGAAAATTGAGTAAAATTATTTGTCACACACGCATTTGCTGATCTCGACGAACTGATTCGAATGGTATATGGATGTTATGTTCTTCCAGCATTTATTGCTGTAAGTAGTTTAAAACAATATAATTAAAAAAAAATCTGCCATCATCTGGTTCATATATGTCATATTCGAACGATTATGTTGCCAAAAACGAGCCGTGCTAAAATCGGTCCGAGGCAAATTGTCATGAAAAAGGATGCTGTACACAGTCTTTTTGGTACTTAGAAACAATTGTATGTAACAGAATAAAAAATCGTGTTTTCCGTTGCTCCCAAGCACTTCTTTGTCGTACAGCGTTCAAAACTCGTACTGCTGGAATAGGGGGAAAAGTCGTTTACACAAAAATTTCGATATCTCCGTTAAAAATGGACGGATTTTAACTATCTATGGCTTGTTGAATAGGTATTATCGTGCGGAATCTAAGTCTGAAAACATATTCTGTTTTCAAGGTCAATTGTGACAGATACTGTCAAAAAACTGAAAATTTTGACATAAAACTTCGAATAACTCAAAAAGTAAACATCCGATCTCAAAACCATTCAATAGCGTTCTGGGTGACGGGGAGACCTTTCATTTGCGACTAGTTAGATCAAAATCGGTCCAGCCATCTCTGAGATCTCGACCTCTTAGTTGACAACACACATACGGACACACACACATACACACACACACACACACACACACACACACACACACAGACATTTGCTCAGTTCGTCGAGCTGAATCGATTGGTATATGTCACTCGGCCCTCCGGGCCTCGGAAAATTTTTCGAAAGTTTGAGCGAATTCTATACCTATTTTTTATACTTATAAAAAAAGGTAAAAAAGGAAAAAAAAAGCTGTAAACACTTCTGATATGCTCTCTACTCTGTTCCTAATTTCGTCTCAATGGAATTTTATTCGTCCTATCATTGGTGCTATATTTGTCGTGTTAATTAGCCATTGCAATAACAATATTGCACTGTTACAGTCTTAGGTTCAAAATGTCAGAACTCTTCTTGACAGGGCCTAATGTCAACTGTGAGACAACACATGATATTTTTAGAACCAGTTTGGAATCAATTCGACTCTTAAAAATTATTAGGTCGTTTTCATAACACTATGAGAAAACTTTGTAACCTTGCGAAACGAAATCAGATGAAAACAAAAGGCAAGAATTTCCTTTGCTTAGCGGGTATTTTGTAAGTTTTCAATTCTTGATTAAACTAGTGAAAAGTGAAAACTGCAAATTTGGAAGTCATCCAACATTGGTTAGCGGTGTAATTATGTGAAATAGTGATCATGTTTTGAGACGAATCAATTAGTGAATATTCAGGCACATGACGAACTGTACAACTTGAGACGAAATGTTTCCAAAATTGGAAAGTGAGTTTATTTTTTAATGGGAAAAATGATCGTTGAAGGATTTAAAACAATTTTTTTATGGGAAAGTGCGACAAGAACCTAAACACGTCAAAACATTTCACAGTTTGGTTCAGGTACGTTGAAAGATATGATTCATGATCAAAGTTATGAGATGAAGGGATAAGATGGAAATAGGAACTGAGATGAAATAGCCGAAAACTAAAACAAATCTAAAACCGACGACACGACCAGGCACTCTGAAGAAAAATCGGAATAAATAGTGTTCATGAGCGATTCACCGTCAGTTACCACAAATACAGTGACCCCTTGATAATGATAAAAATAATCTTCTAAAGCAACACTGTTTAAGTTGCTACGAACTAGTTACTAAGGAGCCCTTTATAAATAAAAAAAACCATTCGAGAAAATTTTCAAACAGTTCTATTAAATTATTCTAAAAAAATATTCTAAAGAAATCTAGAGATAAATGCAAAATTTGAGTACAAAATATATGCTTTTAGCGATCAGGGAAAAAATATTGCTACCAAAAAAAAACGACATGAAATGAGAAGATGGATTGATAATCAAGATCGCTTGATTGTGGAAGCCGTACAATGCACCGCAAGCCATCAGTCGGGGGCTGGTCCTCCTGGGGACGTTCAACGTGACAGGTGAGTTTTATTATTGCACATTTTATAAAACGGTGAAGATGTTTGGTGATATTGACCGTCTAAAGATATTGATTTAGAAACGTTTACAACCTATGAGTATAACCGCCCGGCCCTCGTTCAACGACTAGTTTTAAACCACAAATAGATGCCCATGTTTGCAACGCTAGGCGGAAATGATATTATTAAATACGACGAACGCTTGGTCCGAGGAACACAATTCGGCCACTTTTGTACGAAACATTCCAATCAGTGATCGTATCCAGAAAGTGCTCCAGAAAAGTTTAGAGTTTTAGATCACCGTAAGCAGTTTGAAAGTAACCTTTTCAATTGTATTACACATTTTTATTTACTCCGAATTACAGAATTATCCTGCAGCAGAACCAGGTTCAACAGTTGATCATGGACTGGAACAAATTTTAAATTTGGAAGATACATTCATCTATCAAGTACATGTTACAAAGTTCTTTTTGGATTTGAAAATGAGACGTGATTGTTGGATTGTATCGGACATTCTTGACATTTGACTACTTCAACAGGGCCAGCCGATTTATGGGAGACCGTAGTTACTATCTATTTTCATGTTCATCAAATTTTACGATTTGCGAAGGCCTTCAAATCACTGAGAGTAGAAGTGAAGGAGTAACTCGAATGTCCAAAATGTGATGGCATATTGTTTCACAACATGTACGTTGATTGACAACGAAGGTTGAACGAATTGGAACAAATTTAGATGTGAATATACAAACATTTGACAAACAATTGAAATAATTTTACTTGAGAGAGTCATTAAAAAAGAACAAATATGAGTTCTGTATATAAGTGTATTCGTACCTGCATGTCAAGTACGACTTTGAAATGGATTGAAAATAAAGTTCAAATATTTAAATATCGTTGAACGGCTGTAAACGAATTTCTTGCTCCGTGTAGAATAGTACTGATATACAGGTTTGACTCAGCTTTATCATTTATATTACAATACTGAATTTTGATGATTTAACTGATAAAATGTTTCGCACAGACGAATTTAATGACTGCAAACTTCGCTACTTTGTTAAAACTTATTTACCCAATACAAAAGATTTTGGTTACATGCGGCTGGCCTTATATGCAATTTTTCGTATGTTTGACTCCCAGCCAGCATTAACGAAATCCTCTATCTGATTAAACCAATCGATCCACTACTCTGACACGTGATGATGCTGGAGAACTTACATCTTTCCGTGGAATAAGGATATTCCAATCGAGGCTGTTTGTTTGTTTATATTCCTCAAGTCTTCTACATGCTGTAACCAAGGTTATGGTAACTATTATTCAAAATCAATAATTCATCAACCTGTGTTGCCAGTTTCAATAGTTTTTTAGATGATTTCGTTTTGACATTACCAGTTACTGAGGGGTAGTTAAATTTTCGATACAGTTTCGATAGACGAGTGGCAGGTCGTGTCGTCGCTAAAACCGTGCACAGAGTGGTTAGGTTTGGAACATCTGCAGAACAATTAATTTTAAACAAATTTCTGATTGCATTACACCTACTACTTGGAAATATTGCTACGCACCGATTCGAGTAGATAAAACTATATAATAGAAGGCAAACGGGATGGTTCGAGTACATTGGACGAAACTGTTCATAGTTACTCAAATGCAAATAATTTGAAATTTCGGAATACTCTGGGTTGATATAATTCGAATCACGTTTGGGCCAATTGAAGACGTTTGGACTTTGGAATTTATACAAAATCCCGTCCAAAAATCCTTTAAAGGTATAGCACGGGAAATGCTTATGAAAAATTTAAGAGGAAAAAAACAGAAAACATCCTTCTAATTCGAATGGAATCGTTCCAAAAAGTAGAGAGCCGAACAGCACAGCACACCTAAATCCTGTTCTCTCATACCGTTTTCGTTTATTGATCAGAGCAGCCCGAGAGCTGACCCAGAGTCGCCAAAACAACTTTTGATGAGTTTGTTTTAGCAACCTGGGGTCGCTCTAGATCGGACTCCAATCGCGTAGTTTCGCTCTGAAAATTTTCTCGGGTCGCACCACGCATCCATGCGAGTTTGTTTATTTTTTCTTTTTTATATGAGTCGTTGTTTAGGGCGCGTAACACGTGTTCGTTTTACTCGGAGTCAGAGTTGCCCGCGTGTAGGTTCTAAAACGAAAACGGTATCAGTGCATTGTGACAGCAATAATTATATCTATCAAGATGATAAGATTCACATTTCTGGAGTTTTAGTAAAACAACTAATCCCAAAAAAACGTTAATCACTTTCTTTTCTTATAGTCGTTTTATAATTCGACTTCACGGTATTGAACCCAAATTTATATATCGGAAAAAGAAAACCTGTATGCTGTTCATTTGGCGCCCTTACTTAATTGAACATGTGATTCGAAATAAAGAAACACGTGAATCAAGTAGGCTCAGTGAAATTTTTGCACAGATCACCTCGTTTGGTGCCAAACGGTTTTATTAATAATTTAGTATTCATATTTTGCTCTCCAGCGGGCAGCAGCATTGCATAACTCGATACGCGCCAAACAATCATCGGAGATCTAGCATGCAATGAATGGAAAATTTCCAATTCTAAACGAACCAATTTTCTAGTTTTTCTCTACTTTCCCGAAGGATTTTCCCTATGTACTATAGCCTAAAACCTCCGCATAAACGTCACCTTTCGAATAAAAAAAATCACTCGAAGATCGGCCCACGCATAACAGAGAACATTAGCAACACACACTTTTTTCGCTATTATTTTATATATAGAAGATATATATATATATATATATATATATATATATATATATATATATATATATATATATATATATATATATATATATATATATATATATATATATATATATATATATATATATATATATAATCGAAGGTGTAAATTTCAATTAATAACGAGCAACGTCTAGTTTTTTCCTGTTTGCTGAAAACAAATGTCAGGAGTGATTTTGACTACTATTTTTAGTCTTACGTCAACAGTTCGTACAACACCAAAGATCTGTAGTATTGTATATCATTTCTTTGTATTTCTGCATTTAGAATTCAGACTTCTTATCCCAGTCACAACTGTTTCAAGGTCATATTCGTACAATGAATCTGCTTGGAAACTAAATTCAATTAGGTTTTGCACGATGACGACACAAATGAACTGCAGATGAATCAAGTTCATCTTTGACAGTTGCCGTGTACTTGTTTTGTTTTGCGACTGCAAGTTAAAAATTGAAAAAATGACGAAAAAGTGCCTGTTAAAAACGTATTCCACAGTGAAAATAACTAAAAAAATTGCCCTGTATGTGTTTCCAGCAGGACGGAGCGATACATATATGAATCTGTTGAGTGTGAGGCGACTTGCAATTTTGACATTCGAACGATGAACCTCTGATGAACTTTTAAACTGTAAACAAGTACACGTCGACTGTCAAAAAAGTTCATTCTGTTAATTTTTGTGAGGTTATGTCATGTTCGTGCAAAACCTAATCTAATTTTCTTCCTGATTTTTGCATATCTGCCATCAAATACATCTCTTGACACTCAATCATCAGAAAACCACTTCACTAAACCATCGGGAGCTGTGCAACTCTACAATTTTTTTGTTTTTTGTTCCATTCCAACTTCGCTACCTACATATTCTTTCTAATCTTCACGCATCGTTCGCCAAGTTCCCCCCCTCATTCCTCTTCTAATTCCCCTGTGTCCGAGCTTGTTTGATGTTATAATTTCACGGTGTAAATTAATTCACTGCCAATCGAATTATGGCCTATAAAACGCAACAATTGACTTTCAGCATGATTAAAATCAATATAGCTGTCAATCAATCGTAGATCGGCGGGGGACGGACCTGCCGCGTTCCTTCGACGACGACGACGACGAGTGTGAGTCTGAAGCTGACGAAGACGAATATCTTTGCGAACTGGGCAGCCCATTTCTATCACTTCTCCGAACTGCTGTTGCTGTTGTTATTGTTCATGTTTTCATTTCTATTCGTTTCGGAATTGTCTTCATAGATCTGAATCTACTTGTACCAACTTCGGGGCAGTGTTTTTATTTTTTTTGGTTGTTGTCTTATTCCTCCAACATGGGGATTACATGCAGCGCGATTCTCTTCGGCGGAGGCGTTCAAGTGGTGGCAATCGTCGTGGGCAAGTCGTTCAACGCGATGATCCGCGATCGAAAGTTGCGTCTTGTGTAAGCATTAATGGGATCACCTCCTGCCAACGGAGCGGCTAATGTTCGATTGGTCCGGGGGTGTGTGTGTGGAGGGAGATCAGACCCGATTTAGAACTAAAGCGCGCGCACATGCTCGAAATTCTATTATTGTGGTCAGTGGCTTCCAGAAGTGTTAGATTCTTTTCGTTGTTTTTGACTTCGTTGCTTCATGGACTTGGTAGCCGTGGTGGGGAAGAAGGACAGGGTAATCCGTTAGGCATTCGGCATTCGGCATTCGGCATCGTTTTAAGTGATGTTGAGCAAGTCGCGAGTCAAGTTGTGCCGGTTGGTTGGTTGGTTGGCCGGTGGGACTGGAGAGATGAATGAGTCGAGATAAAAAACATTTTTCGTGAGTGGAACTTGAAGAATCTCTTGTTGAATTTTGCTCCGGTAGGGCCAAGATTGTTTGGTTGGCCGGCAGCAGCAGCAGCAGCAATCCGGGAGCGCGCCTTGTCCGGGTTTCCAATAGGAATTACAGTTGCCGTTTCGGGCCGCATTCTGAGGCCGGTTTCAGAAATGGTGAACTTTTGTATTTTTCAAGTGTAGTTCCACAATGTTTGGACGTTCCGGCGTGGCCCTCGAGTGCCGCTTGTTGACATTAAACTTTTCGGACTGTTGGGACTCCAAACGCTGCTGAGAGCGTCTGCGTCTCCGCTTCTTCGGTTGACCATGGATTGGACGGGAGGATTGATGGAGTGATTTTTCGAAAGGCATTTTCTCGAGTGCTTTTGGGGGTTTGCGAGTGCCACTGGACGGTGCGAGAGACGGTTGTTTTTTTTGTTGTGGTTGTTGTACTCCTGACTTATTTCTTCCTCCTCTGGAGGCGTGATGGACACTTGACAGAAGCGCGCTGCCTTTTTCCCGCAGATAAGAGATGTAGATATCGAAAGGCAAACTTCCCCCGGGCCACATATTTCATTTCGAAGGCGGTCTTCGGATCGTATCTATATCCGTTGGTGCGCGATTGTTGTGCTGTTGGAATTGTTTTAGTTTAATTCGTTACTCTCTGGACTGTTTGTGCATTGCTTGTTCCAATGGTTTTATAACCGTATAGGAGAATTGTATCACAAGTCATCTCTTTGGTTCAGTCAGTATTTTGCTGATTATTCGGCGTAAAATCGACAATTTGCGTTGTAGTCGGTCAAAGTATATTCGGTCCTAGCAATGAAAAGTGATTTTTTAAAAGGTATAGGTTATAATTAAAAAAAACAGAAAAAAATGATTAATTTAATGTTTGAAAACAAGGACCGTTAGTGGCTTTGGAGTCTTGGAAAGAACTTTTTGGTTACGGATGAATACGTTTATATTCCAGGAAGAAGGGCGCCATTCCTAGTTATTTATAAGTTTGAGCCTTGACCTAGAAGAAATCGTTTCATAAATTTAAAACCAATCTAACCCAAGTCATACAATCGCTCATGTATTTCAATATTGCCTACATGTCTGTATTTGAGTAGAAGAAACTATTAAAAGTTGTACGGGATTCATTTTCGGCCAAATTGTGGAATTCTCACGAAGCAGACGGTAGCTTTAAGCGCTATCCACACTAGGCCGTGACGTATCCGGAACGGGACCGCAACGTGCCGGGATTTATTTGTAAAATATTCTCATCATACCGTGCACTTTCCGTGTCGCTACCGTTGCTATTAGTAACATACACAATCGTTGAATTTGATGTGCTTCTATTCCTCACGAAAATGGCACATTTTTTCAACGAAGAATTAGCCATAATTGCAATTACTCTGAATGACGAAGATAATCAGCAGTTTAAATACAAACAAAATAAAGAAAGAAGACTTGGATGCACGAACTTTGGCGAAAAAGAGCAGTTGAGGGTGAATTCATCACCTTATATAAGCAGCTTGTGAATGACGAGATCAAGGAATATTTCCGAATGTCAGAAGCCTGTTTCAACTCGCTGTCGAGTAAAATTCATCCGTGTCTTAAAAAGCATTACACTACATTCCGATTAGCAGTGACTCCCCGAGAGAGGCTGGCAGTTTGTTTAAGATATTTTCATTGATTTGCTAAGATTTCTTTGTAAATGTCAAGAAAATTCCAACCAAAAAATGTATAACGATCATTGAGATGGCTTATAGTTTGTGTACGTCTCATGATTTCAGATATTTATCAACAGGAGACACACAAAAAATCATAGCATTTAGTTACAGACTCCGGGCTGTCTACCAGATTGTTCACGAGATATGTCGTGTAGTTACAGAAAAATTAATCGACGATTCAATGCCGAAACCAACAGAAGATATGTGGAAGAAGATTGCTAACGAATGATATTCCTAGAAAACCCATACAATATGGATTTTTTCGAAACTATATAGTGTTTTAACCAAGTTAAAGGAAAATGCCAAAAACTTTCTAAAGATACTAATAAACCGGAAGTGACTGTTTTGCATTTCAAAACCACCTCAAATATAATTTTCCGACGTCTACTTTTAAATCTCTTTCCGAAAGTACCCATATTGTAAGGGATTTCAAGGAATATCAACAAACCGCAAGTCGCCATCTTGGATTTCAGAACCACTTCAAACATCGTTTTCTGACATCTACTCATCAATTCCGTTCCGAAGATACCCATATTGTTAGGGGTTTCAGGCAACCTCAATAAACCGGAAGCCGCCATCTTGGATTTTGAAA
The DNA here is from genome assembly GCF_030247185.1 of Malaya genurostris. Classification (NCBI taxonomy): domain Eukaryota; kingdom Metazoa; phylum Arthropoda; class Insecta; order Diptera; family Culicidae; genus Malaya; species Malaya genurostris. The sequence continues at coordinate 124,858,344 of NC_080570.1, forward strand.
CGAGCCCAAACATCATTTTCTTGCACTTACTCTTCACATCCGTTCCAAGAATAAACATATAATGCGCGGTTTCCACAATAATCACATAAAACTTTTTTTACGAAGTAAATTCCAAATAACGTAAACTTTTTTTACGAACTACCTCTTTTTACGAACCATCGTTTAGTTCGTAAATGGTGGTTTCGGTGTACTCGAATTTTCATCGCACTAACACGATACGACGTGTTCACTCGTTGAGGGTTTCACCGGAAGTGGCCTGTCACGTTAGTGACACAGCAAAGAAAAAAAAAATATTACAACAAATATGCATTTTTGTTCCAAATGTGCAGATGTCATACAAACCAAACAAAAACTAATAAGGCAAATTCGTGTCGAAAATGAAAAAAGGAGTTTTCAAATTAAATTTCAACAAAAAATTTACACCTTCGAATTTCGTGAAGTTCGTAGATTGATTCAGAAACTTTGTAACTAACGATCGATTAGAAAAAAAAAGATATTTCAGGTTTCTTACGCACAGAATATGTTCAATCTATACTTTTACACATCACCAGAATGCTACAATTTTTCCCCAACTTACATTTTGCACTGTCAAAAGAAATCCTTATACTATCGGTGAATTTATAAACATCTATAAATATGTCAATTTTATTGACATTCTTAGGAATTATTGATTTGTCGGTATCCCCTTCCCACTACTACATTTGTCTCAGTTTATTCGTTTCGATTTTCTGGAAATATCATTCTAAAAACAATAGTCGACCAATTTAACTGCATCTAAGCAGTTGATTCCGATCAGTTCAAGGTTATTCTCGGAACTGGATCAATTTACCATGAAACGAACATTAAACAATTTCAAAAGATGGGTTCCATTCCATCGCAAACAGACCTCCCACGACGAATCGATGTATCCGAGTATCCGTGGCTCGATTTAACAACCTGTACCTTGTTGTCGGTGTGATAAATTTTCCCGTGAAAACAATACAGCCGGGATGTGCCACCGTCAATCAACCGTCCGCAGGTCATCCACTGACTGCCACGTTCCGCGACAATGGCATCCATCATCCGATGAATATTCCCCCATAAAGCAGCATCGTGAGTAGGACTGCTGTTGCTACCGTACCGTTGTTGCTATCAGTGCTGTAAAACTTCATTCAATTCAATTGAAACTGAATGTGGAACACATTGACGATCTCTCTAATGCAGTAAACTTCACTCTCTGACACACACAATGTTTGCTGACGGCCCGAACGGGCAGCATTCAGTCATCACTCGTTTCTCTTCAATCGAGGCTTAGTTTAACCACCGTCAGTTGATCTCTTGAAGTAACAAAATATCTCTTTCAATAGTGTGAGAGCGGCCTTCAAATGAGGTTCATGTAAACATTCAAATTGGTTCAAGATAATAGATGAAAGACTAATCAGATAGCTGAAATACCAATCACAGAATACACATAAATTAATTGTTTCCTCCTTAAGTTTTCATTTTTAACACTTTACTCCATTTATAATTCTATTCGATCGAAATTGCTTACTACCAGGAGCGAAGACTATGAAGCAGCTAGACTACTTGGCACTTGAAACTGAGTAAGCAAAACTTCGAATGACTAGGTACGATTATTCAACTGACGATGAATGGTGGGAGCTTCACTTGGAATTGGCAGCATAAGTCGAATGAATTAGAAGGGATATGCTGACGGTCAGTGGCCACAAATTTCATTTTCATCTTATATTATTCGATTGAAAATGAAATTTTACCGCACTGGTTGCTATCTCTTTCCGCCAGATTAAGTCGTCTCGTGAACAGACAAATGAGAGGCAAATTGAGAAATATTGTTGGTAATTTAAATATTAGCTTCATTGTTTCGCGTATCCTCGCTTTCGCTCAATTGCTATGGCAGTCAGCAACCAGCGCAAAAGCCAGGACCAAACAGCAGTCGAGGGCTCAGTCGGTTGGCCGTATGGAAATAAGACAGGCTCTCCTGTCCGCGTTCGGTCTTGTTAGGCACTACTACTAAACTGGTGCGAGTCAACTCGCACAAGGCAAATCAAAAATTTATCATTCACGGATGAAGTAAAACTGTGTTTTGTACAACGTTTCGACCAACCGTGCAAACCAACCGTGCTGCCGGATAGACAGAGAAAGAAGGCGAACACCAGGAACAAAGGGTTAAATAGCTTTCACCGGGAAAAAGTATCATTTTGATGGTTCTGTTGGGAAAATTGATAAAAAATGTTCGTTTACGCTAGAAAATGCGTCTCATTAAGAGTGTAAAGTGTCAAAATTAATACTGCCTGATGGGTTTCGTCTTCGCAGGCCCAGCTGTTTCTAATTTCAACAGAATTAAATATAAAGATTCGGTGGAAAAACGGCACAATGTTTGATGTCGTTTACAATTCTGAAAAGCAACTGCATAAAGATCGAAATTAATTAGATTAAACTACTTTGGGGTATCTTACAAAGCCAAAGTTGATACAACTTTCGTTTAATATTCAACTCTTGCACTTATTTTTGCTTGAATGAAAATTTTGCTTACCCAAATGCACCAGGATCTAGAAATAAGTTATTTGTGTTAAGTGGAAGATGGTATCAAAAATATTAATTCATAATATTTGTCAATATTTCAATTGTTCGTTTTGATGTGAAGTCACCCTTCAACTTTCAACCGATTGAATGACAGACTGTAAAACGACTGTTGATCTAAAACGCAGATATGAAAAGCTGTGAAAAAATTACGATCCTCATTTGGAGTGATTTATTCACAAGTATTTTACTCAAGAGCCATTTTGCTGATAGATTTTTATTGTTGGACGCACTAATGAAATAATTACACTTAAGTCATATTTCACAGTTCCGCTCGCCAATGGCGAAAACGAAATTCTAGTTCAGTCGACAACACAACAGGGAGACGATAGCTTCAAATTTTCGTTCTGATCAACCATCGCTCCGAAGTCTCGAGAGTCGACTTTTCAATTTCAGTAGTTATTTTTAGGTAGTTGATTGTAAATGAATACGAAAATATCCCAATCACTCGCCCTATTTGCTGTATTGAGTTAATTTTTGTCATTTTTAATGCATCAGTTGTCTCTGTTTGTTGGGTTATAATCTAATAACAGTTTTTATTTTACAATTTTCTGCAATATTTGGCTTGTTTTCTAGTCTAGATTTTTATTGGTTTTTATAATATTTGTATTTGATGGCTTTCAGTAAGGTTTCACGTCTATTTTTTTGTACTTTCGGTATATTTTCTTTTCGATACAGCTCTAATTTTCATATTTGCTTATTTTCTTTTCGATACAGCTCTGAAGATAGGATGAAAAATAATGCATTCGTTTCGAGTTTCCATATTACTAACAACAGTATTTATCGTTCGTCGAACACGCGTCAAAGTCACGAGTCAAGAAGCCATAGAGTCAAAAAGTCGAAGAGTCCAAGAGTCCAAGAGTCCAAGAGTCCAAGAGTCCAAGAGTCCAAGAGTCCAAGAGTCCAAGAGTCCAAGAGTCCAAGAGTCCAAGAGTCCAAGAGTCCAAGAGTCCAAGAGTCCAAGAGTCCAAGAGTCCAAGAGTCCAAGAGTCCAAGAGTCCAAGAGTCCAAGAGTCCAAGAGTCCAAGAGTTCAAGAGTCCAAGAGTCCAAGAGTCCAAGAGTCCAAGAGTCCAAGAGTCCAAGAGTCCAAGAGTTCAAGAGTCCAAGAGTCCAAGAGTCCAAGAGTCCAAGAGTCCAAGAGTCCAAGAGTCCAAGAGTCCAAGAGTCCAAGAGTCCAAGAGTCCAAGAGTCCAAGAGTCCAAGAGTCCAAGAGTCCAAGAGTCCAATAGTCCAAGAGTCCAAGAGTCCAAGAGTCCAAGAGTCCAAGAGTCCAAGAGTCCAAGAGTCCAAGAGTCCAAGAGTCCAAGAGTCCAAGAGTCCAAGAGTCCAAGAGTCCAAGAGTCCAAGAGTCCAAGAGTCCAAGAGTCCAAGATTCCAAGAGTCCAAGAGTCCAAGAGTCCAAGAGTCCAAGAGTTCAAGAGTCCAAGAGTCCAAGAGTTCAATAGTCTAAGAGTCCAAGAGTCCAAGAGTTCAAGAGTCCAAGAGTCAAAGAGTCCAAGAGTCCAAGAGTCCAAGAGTCCAAGAGTCCAAGAGTCCAAGAGTCCAAGAGTCCAATAGTCCAAGAGTCCAAGAGTCCAAGAGTCCAAGAGTCCAAGAGTCCAAGAGTCCAAGAGTCAAAGAGTCAAAGAGACCCAAATACTGTGTTTGACCCTTAAATGTACTGTATTTTTCCTTTAAAATATACTGCTTATCAAAAAATTAATCTAAGAGTCCAAGAGTCCAATAGTCTAAGAGTCCAATAGTCTAAGAGTCCAAGAGTCCAGAGTCCAAGAGTCCAAGAGTCCAAGAGTCCAAGAGTCCAAGAGTCCAAGAGTCCAAGAGTCCAAGAGTCCAAGAGTCCAAGAGTCCAAGAGTCCAAGATTCCAAGAGTCCAAGAGTCCAAGAGTCCAAGAGTCCAAGAGTCCAAGAGTCCAAGAGTCCAAGAGTCCAAGAGTCCAAGAGTCCAAGAGTCCAAGAGTCCAAGAGTCCAAGAGTCCAAGAGTCCAAGAGTCCAAGAGTCCAAGAGTCCAAGAGTCCAAGAGTCCAAGAGTCCAAGAGTCCAAGAGTCCAAGAGTCCAAGAGTCCAAGAGTCCAAGAGTCCAAGAGTCCGAGAGTCCAAGAGTCCAAGAGTCCAAGAGTCCAAGAGTTCAAGAGTCCAAGAGTCCAAGAGTCCAATAGTCTAAGAGTCCAAGAGTCCAAGAGTCCAAGAGTCCAAGAGTCCAAGAGTCCAAGAGTCCAAGAGTCCAAGAGTCCAATAGTCCAATAGTCCAAGAGTCCAAGAGTCCAAGAGTCCAAGAGTCCAAGTGTCCTACCAGAAGCAGATTGTTACGGAAAATCAAACCGCAATTCTGTTTAACGATTTATTACTTTTAGTTGGTTTGTAAATTAAAGTCACAATTTATCATGCTGTGTCTATCTCAAGGATTAGGGTGCGAAATGGTAGCGCGTATGCACGGAATGCATAAGAACGCTGTTTCAAGTCCTGTCTCTGAGCGTATCTTTTTCCATAAAATTATCTTCTCTGTAAGTTTTGCATTCATTTGGCTTCCCCAATACATGGTTCCACTCAGTTATTGCAAAATGCGTGCTGCAAAAATTACTGTTATATTTTCAAAGTCAATGGACTGAATTTTTCTGATTTTTACGAAAATATACAGTCTATGGTCAACAAAAAAAAGGCGGCTGGGTAATGTCAGAGACATAACTGAATGTCGTGTATACGAAAACAACTGACATGTTCCTTAACACTTCCGAATATTAATTGTATGGATTATGCAAGCATTCCCCTTTTCCACATTTCACCCAAAAACAATGAAGGCTTCACTTGATCTAGATTACTGTGAATTTCACACAGCGAAAAGTGCAAAAATCAAATCAAACAGTTCTAGATTTGCACTAAACTGAGGATATTTCCTTTCGATTTGCGAACAACGAATCTTAATAGTTCTTCAGAAAACTTTTAGAGCCATTAGAACGGCTGATTTTGTGTGATGCTTCCCACCGTTGCCCTCTTTTCGTTGTTTTTTCACCAATGCAAACGACTAGCAGCTGTGACGTAATCGCTCTTGTCGGAAGCGAAACTAGCTTTGCAAACGACACACAATACATCTGCTCGCAGTGGCGATAGAATCCAAATTGATTCAATTTTTGTTGAGAGGTTTGTTTCTACCTGATTTCGTTTGTAGCTTTTTCACTAATGGGCGGTCCCAACGGCTATAAAAATAGCCGCATACAGAATTTTAATTTCGATATTTCATATCGAATTTGCATTTTATTGAAAGAAACTGTCCGGATGCTGTACGGGATTCAATTCATTCCTTTCAGAAGGACCAAATTGTAGAATTCACTACGACATTAAACACTGTTCGGGATGTTCTCGATTGATTTGTTGTACAGCAGCAGATATTTTGACATGGGTCAAATGAGACAGGTTTTTCAATAGTGTACTATTGAAATACTTCAATGCTTTTGCTATACACGTTTAAGTTGAAAATTTTCAATTCTATTGGTAGTTAGATTATATAAATCCTTTCACAGATCACTGAGCTATGAGCTTTCAAAATACGAGAAAGGCAAACGCACGTGGTGTGTAGCAAAAATTATGTTGATTCGTTAGAAACAACAATAGATATTCACGATCAAAAACTTATCATTCTTTCAGAGGGTAAATTTTGAAATGGCACCCCATAGTTAAGTAAGTCGTCGCTTTCTGCAGTCTCGCGAAGGTGTCGCTTTTTATTTTTGGCTGGATCTTGCATCGTGCCGTTACGCGAAACCGACAATGGAGGAGTGGAACATAGCCAACAATTTAGTTTCGTTCCGAGGAAAGCAAATCCATTAAACTCTCACAAGAATTTCGTTCATATTTCGGACGATTAAAAGAAAAAGAAAACGGGAAAAATTGAAAGGATGAAAGTGTTTAAGAAAAATGACGTCAAGTCCAAAATGCTGGTAATTAGCCTATGAGAGTAAATTGTACGATGTAACTTGGCAAAAACAAAGCTAATTTGTATAATAGTTAAAAAAATTTCCGACTTGAAGTAGTTTTTGGCATTCATAAATAACTCTTTATAGATGAGAATATTTGCTTTCGTGGCTCGCAATATTCTTTAATCAAATTTTTCCTAGTCAGATTCGTGTACGCTAATTGATCTTAAATTTAGATTGGAATTCAAATAGCTCTCTTTGTGCTCATCATCCGATCCGTATTAAACAAAACCGAACGGGGTCAAACGAAGCGAAATGAAACCCAACTCCTCGAAAGCAATCCTATCATCCCGAGAAGAAAAAGAAAAAAAAAGTATCCAATTTCCATCACGACAATGTTCGAAGTGCATGTTTGTCTTTTGTATCTCTCTCTCTCTCCGAAGGTCGTTCGGTGATACACCCGGTAATACCCGCCGGGACGGGACGGGACAGTTGACGACGATGCTTAAGCTTGAAGTTAAACTTTCAAGTACCATCCACACGCCCCCTGCTCGGATATCGATTACACATCGGGGTGTAGAAGAATATGAGCTGTCCGATAAACACTGGCCGTCACCGACGACGACAACGACGACGACCTGTTGATAAATTCGAAGCCCGCCGAGAAATTTATCCTTCACTTGGGTAATCAATTATTAAACAAACGGAAGGATTCAAATGATGCGAGAAAATTGTTTTCTTTTTTCAGAACTCAGTTTCGACCAACACGAAGATTGAAATCAATATTTTGACAAGGTGATAACAGTTACGGGGATTGACGAGGCGGATCGGTTTCCGTGGTAGCCTGACCAGGGCCGTTTGACTTTGGCTTGTTTGACAAAGGGCATCCCGCTCGGTTACGGGTGAGTTCCCGTTGTTTTCGGATTGGTTTACATTCTTTGAACACCAATTTGAAATTTGAGGCAGGCCAAGGCAGGCAGCAATGTTCACGTCAAGTAGGCTCTGACGGGAAAGAAATGCTTTTGACGAGGAGATTTAATGCTTTCCCTTAGATGTGGCTTCCCACGATGACAGCTGGCTACATGAAAGTTGCCAGTTTTATTCGTTTTAGGCTGCAGAATGGCTGTGCTTTCAAAACTCAAAAACTAATTTAAAATGCAAATACCTACTTCTCTTCCTGAGCAGTGAAGGAATCATTTCAAAAGGGCAAACCGAAATGACGGAATGATAAATGTACATAGCCGACTATCAAACCCGGCAACCAGAGCAAGTAGCCTTGAGGCATTCCGGGCCATTCTAAATTCCACTTTATATGCATTAGATGTCGTAGGTTCTTTTGCCCGGCCTATCTAGCTACCTTCGGATTAATATAATACTCCCTTTTCATCTTGCCCCATCTACTGGCATCTACTTCAAACCAGAACCAGAACAACACGTGGCGCCTGGAGGGGGGGGGGGGGGGGGGGGGAGAAAAAAAACGCCGAAAAAGGAACGTCAGGATAATCTTATTAAATTGGTCATAAAAATAAATTCAAGTGAAAGGCCCTGGCAAAGGGATGGAACGTGCTTCCGGATGGACTGCAACCGGTTCACTTATCAGCAGGAGACAAAATGCGATTAGACAGAGACAGAACAACCAGCAACGACTGCAGTTTTTTTTGTCTGTATCCGTGCTTGTTATCCCTCGGAACTGTGCTGCTGGTACGGTTTGTGATGACCTTTCCCATCACAGGCCCAAGCAGGGATAGACGAGGCCAGAACCCGATTTCGGCTGGTGACAATGATGACGAAGGATGACCCGGACAAAGGAACGTCCGTCGGAGCGGAACGACATGCAAAAAGGATTACTCCGTTTATCGGATTCTTTCGGGGTCCGACAATCGCTCTTTTCGAATTTTTTTCTTCCCCGGATCCGGGCTCTCTCTGTTCGGTTCGGTGCCGTCAGCATTAAGTTTTGACTACGGGGTCATTGAAAAGTTGCAGTGAAAAGTTCGTGTGCACAGACGGCAACAAGACGTCATCAGCAGCCATCCCGGGGGCCGGGGAGGATGCCCTAAATTGATTAGGATGTCAAAAGAATGCGGTGGAAACCGGGTCCGGGTTTGGACATGAATCGTTTTTATTCAATTTCGCAGCATTGGAAGGCTTTGGGATTTGGCCGTTGGATAACCAATCCAAACGAGAAGAAAGGAACTGCTCGATCCTTGTTTATGTGAAAGCAATTTTTTAGAACGCAAAAATAGAAAGCCAATCCGGAGAGTAGAGAATTGAAAATTGAGAATAAGAATATGGATAATAGAAAATGAAAAGCAGATCTGAGTTTTTTAGGAGAATTCTTTCAATTCTCAACTAAAATTGCGACACTAAAAAAGTTTGAAAGTATTAGACGAAATACGTATCTGTCCAGAATACGAGGAATAAATAACGGAATTAAAAAAAAAAGAATTTTTCGTATTTATGGTTGAAAATTTTGAGATGAAACGAAAATCCAGAAGGGAGAGTAATACAAAATTGTAAAAATTTTGTTTTCGTAATATTTTTGGCAACACTGTTTTTGACAGATCACACGTGAATCGTGTCCAGAGAAGTCAGACCTGCAGATTTGTCTGTAAATTTGCAGATTTCGTACATAGTGCGCAGACATTTTTTGTTGTGCAGACTATTGCAAACTTTTGAAAATCGAGATTTTCGCAGACTTTCGTCAAAATTTGCAGACCTTTGACATTGTCGTCACCTTTTTTTTTTGCTCGCCAATTCAGTTTAGCGTATCATACTTTATAGATACTTTATAGCACTGTCAGCAAGACATACTTGCTGACTGCAGATTTTTTTTCGGATATACAAACTTTTCCAACCCTGTTTGAAGATATTTGAAATTTTTACCTGGCATCTCTGATCGTGTCTTGTGTTATTATCAAACTTGTTCAGTTTGGTCTATAATTTAATCATGAATCGTCGTTTGATCTATAATTTAATCATTAATGGGCACTGGCAAAGTTGGAGAAATCACCCTTTAATAATCGAAGGAAAAACGAGAGCTAAGTATATCAGGAAAAAAAAGTAAACACTAGAAACTACATTTTAAAAAACAAGATACAGAAAACGAACAGCGTGCAATGAAGAAATAGAGAAAAATTAATAAACAGGAAAAATTGAAATGCAAATATTTGGAATTATTCTTTATGCAGATTGCGAAAACCTGTATTTCGAAGTTAAACGATTTTTTAAACGCAGTTCAATAAAATAATTAATCATGGCAATGGATCATTTTCCTCAACCTTCTTTTCAATGGAAATACTATTGACCAATGGTAAACCAACGCATACCTGCTGTATCATCTCGGTATTGTTGTAGGACACTGTTTCTATGGAATGCTCAAGAACGCAGGTTCGAGTCCTGCCTCTGGGTGTATCTTTTTTCAAAACAAAACCCTTTTTTTGTGGGTTTCCATTCATATCTTCATTTTTCCGCTCAGTTATTGCAAAACAAAACTAAAGTCTTTCTGGCCCGAAGAGGCGAATGATCTTAAGGTTAAAACCACAATAATCGATAAAAAAATAGTAGAAAGAAAAGTAGAGAGTGGAGAACAGAAGGACAGAAGCAGCAAAACCGGAAAGTAGCCACACGATAATATCGAGTGGAAAGTGTAGGATAACGAGTGAAGAATGCAGAATGATTGTGAGATGGAGAAAGGAGAATATTCAGATAGCTGTAAATATATATATATAATACAGAGTTTATTTTAGAGAGTTACTCTCGAAAGTTGATAGTAAAAAATAAAGAGTTGATAGTAAACCGTATGGAATCGGGATTAGAGAGTGGAATTTGAAAAGTTGTGAGTAAAGAATGGGAATCAATAGAATCTAAGGTAAAAACCAATGAAGTCAATAATGAAAACCGAGCAGAGAAAGAAATTAAAATTATTATTGTGAAAGTTGAAATTAATCGATTCGAGCGTGGATTAATATGAATTAACGGCGTCGAAATAACAATTTAGAGCCGAGATAAAAATTAAATATTTTCGAAAGAAAAAGTAATAGAATCCAAAGAAGAAAATAATAGAGCCTAGAGATAGAGTAGAGAAAAAAATAATAGAGAAAAGAATACAAATCAAAAGATTGGAGTATAGGAATCATGAATCAAACGAGTAGAAAAAAATAAAACCGAGAGCAGAGAACAGAAATTAGAGTATTAAAGGAAAAGAATTTAAAGTAAATATTAGAGGGCTGTAAGTATAAAGTTTTGAGTAGTATTTTTGAGAGTAAAGAATAGAGAGTAGAGGATAGAAAGTAAATAGAAGGAAGTAGGAAATAGAAAATAGTAAATAGAAAGTGTTGACTGCTTCTTCCTGATCACAATTTTTGTTCAAGTTTTACGAGAGTTACGACGGTTACTTATCACATTTGGTTTCAAATGGCGATTCGTCAACAATGCTATCATTTTTTTGCAAGATTATAATAAATTGTAAACATATATTGTGTTAGAAGAATGTAAGTACGTGAAAATGGCAAAAAGGAACGAATTGAATCGTTTTCTCAATTTGTGTAAAATTAATGATTTGCCATACTAAAGTAAAGAATAGAAAGTAGAGTATAAAAATAAAGAGAATGGAAAGTAAATATTAGAGAGTAGTAAGTATAAAGTAGAAAACCGAAAACAAATAAAATAGAGCAGGAAGAAAAGAGTAGAAAATGAAAAATAGACAAAATGTATACGATCGAAAGTATAGAACAGAAAGTAGATAATATAAAGTGAATAATATAAAGAAAAAAAAAGAGAAATGGAGATAAGAAAATAGATAAAAGAAAGTAAAGAACAAAAAGTGAAAATATAGAGTCAAGAATAAAAAGTGAATAACAGAAAATAAATAATAGAAAGTAGAGATGACAAAGATGATAACAGAAAATAGATAATAGCAAGTATATCACAGAGCAGATGATAGAATGTTTGAAAATGATGGATAACAGAAAGTACAGTAGAGATTAGAGTATAGATGGTAGCGAGTAGAGAGTAGAAAGTAAGGAGCAAAGATTAAAAAATAGACAGCAAAGAGTAGAGAGTAAAGAATAGAGTTTTGAAAATAGACGGAAGTGAATAGAAAGAAGCAAAGAAGCAAAGAAGAGAAATTGTTGAACAGAAAGTAGATAATTCAATGTAGAGAATATAAAGAAGAGAAGGAAAATATAGAATAGAAGGTAAATGAAAATCGAATAAAGAGAAAAGAAACGAAAAAAGTAGAGAATAGAAAGTAGATAATAGCTGAAAGAGAATAAACACTAAAAAACAGACTATAGAGAATAGAGAGTAGAGAAAAAAAAGCATAATGTAGAGGATAGAATTGAGAGAAAATAAAGTAGAGAAATGAAAGCTGAAAGAAAGAGAAGGGCAAACAGGATAGCGAGTTGCGTGAAGCGAGTATAGAATAGCAAGTGAAAAAAGAAAGTGAAGTAGAGGTTGAAAGTAGATGAAAAGAAGTAGAAAAAAGAAATTTAAAAAAAACGACATGAAAATAACAGAAAGTGGAGAGTGTAGAGCTGAGAGTAGAGAGTGAAGAAACGATAAAGAAAGTAGTTTCGTTGAGAAGAGAAAGTAGTGAATGGGAAGAAGATCAAAGCGAGCAAAGAATATGAAGTTAAGAAAAGAAAGTTGATAATAGCTATCAGAGAATATAAAGATAAAATGAAGTGAAAAATAGCAAGCATAGAATATATTAGAGTACCTAAAACCAGAGAGATGCCAGCTCATCCGTAATATTGGCAACATATCAAACTATTTAATCCGGAATGTTGGCAGTTTCGTTAGCTTTATATTGATTTTGATAGGTCGTTTGCTCGTTTGGAACAAATCTGTCATTACAAACGTAGATGAGAAAGTAGAGAGCAGAAAGTAAAGAACAGAGAGCTAAGAGTAGATAGTAAAGGAAAGAAAAATTAAGAATAGAAACAAGAGAGCAGAAAGAAAATAAAAGAAAGTAAAGAACTGAAAGTAGAGAATAAAAAGCTACAGAATATGAAAATGATAACATAAAGTAGATGTAATATAGAGGATAGAATTTGAAGAAAATAAAATAGAGAAAAGAAAGCTGAGAATAGAACGAAACAAATACAGAAGAGATAATATACAGTAGAGAGAAGAAGGTACAAGGAAACGAGTAGACAGTGGAAAATAGAGAGCACAGTAGAAAGCAGAGAGAAGCGAGTAGAGCGAAGACAGTGAAGTGAGTAGAGTATGAAATAGATAGAAGAGAATAGGAAGTAGAGAGTAGAGAGTAGAGAGTAGAGAGTGGAGATAAGAGAGTAGAGAGAAGAAAGTAAAGAGTGGAGAATAGTGAGAAGAGAGTAGAGAATAGAGAGTAGAGAGTAGAGAGTTAACAGTAGAGAGTAAAAAGTAGAGAATAGAGAGTAGACAAAAGTGAATAGAAAATAGAGACCAGAAAATACAAAATAAAGAGTAGAGAGTAGAGATTAAAGAATAGAGAGCAGACAAAAGAGAATAGAAAATAGAGACTAGACAGTAGGGAGTAGAGAAGAGAATAGAGTAGACAAAAATAATAGAAAATAGAGACAAGAGAATAGAAAATAGAGAGTAGAGAGTAGAGATTAGAGAGTAGACAAAAGAGAATAGAAAACAAAGACCAGAGAGTAGAGAAGAGAACAGAGTAGACAAAAATAATAGAAAATAGAGACAAGATAATAGAAAATAAAGAGTAGGGAGTAGAGAATTGAGAGTAGACAAAAGAGAATAGAAAATAGAGACTAGAGAGTAGAGAGTAGAGAGTAGAGAGTAGAGAAGAGAAAAGAGTAGACAAAAATAATAGAAAATAGAGACAAGAGAATAGAAAATAGAGAGTATAGAGTAGAGATTAGAGAGTAGAGAATGGAGATTAGAGAGTAGAGAGTTGAAAGTAAAGAGTGGAGAATAGTGAGAAGAGAGTAGAGAAAAGACATTAGAGAATAGAGAATAGAGAATAGAAAAAAGAGAAAAGAGAAAATAGAAAAGAGAATAGAGAATATAGAATAGACAATAGAGAATAGAGAATAGAGAATAGAGAATAGAGAATAGAGAATAGAGAATAGAGAATAGAGAATAGAGAATAGAGAATAGAGAATAGAGAATAGAGAATAGAGAATAGAGAATAGAGAATAGAGAATAGAGAATAGAGAATAGAGAATAGAGAATAGAGAATAGAGAATAGAGAATAGAGAATAGAGAATAGAGAATAGAGAATAGAGAATAGAGAATAGAGAATAGAGAATAGAGAATAGAGAATAGAGAATAGAGAATAGAGAATAGAGAATAGAGAATAGAGAATAGAGAATAGAGAATAGAGAATAGAGAATAGAGAATAGAGAATAGAGAATAGAGAATAGAGAATAGAGAATAGAGAATAGAGAATAAAGAATAGAGAATAGAGAATAGAGAATAGAGAATAGAGAATAGAGAATAGAGAATAGAGAATAGAGAATAGAGAATAGAGAATAGAGAATAGAGAATAGAGAATAGAGAATAGAGAATAGAGAATAGAGAATAGAGAATAGAGAATAGAGAATAGAGAATAGAGAATAGAGAATAGAGAATAGAGAATAGAGAATAGAGAATAGAGAATAGAGAATAGAGAATAGAGAATAGAGAATAGAGAATAGAGAAAAGAGAAAAGAGAAAAGAGAATAGAGAATAGAGAATAGAGAATAGAGAATAGAGAATAGAGAATAGAGAATAGAGAAAAGAGAATAGAGAATATGGAATAGACAATAGAGAATAGAGAATAGAGAATAGAGAATAGAGAATAGAGAATAGAGAATAGAGAATAGAGAATAGAGAATAGAGAATAGAGAATAGAGAATAGAGAATAGAGAATAGAGAATAGAGAATAGAGAATAGAGAATAGAGAATAGAGAATAGAGAATAGAGAATAGAGAATAGAGAATAGAGAATAGAGAATAGAGAATAGAGAATAGAGAATAGAGTATAGAGAATAGAGAATAGAGAATAGAGAATAGAGAATAGAGAATAGAGAATAGAGAATAGAGAATAGAGAATAGAGAATAGAGAATAGAGAATAGAGAATAGAGAATAGAGAATAGAGAATAGAGAATAGAGAATAGAGAATAGAGAATAGAGAATAGAGAATAGAGAATAGAGAATAGAGAATAGAGAATAGAGAATAGAGAATAGAGAATAGAGAATAGAGAATAGAGAATAGAGAATAGAGAATAGAGAATAGAGAATAGAGAATAGAGAATAGAGAATAGAGAATAGAGAATAGAGAATAGAGAATAGAGAATAGAGAATAGAGAATAGAGTATAGAGAATAGAGAATAGAGAATAGAGAATAGAGAATAGAGAATAGAGAATAGAGAATAGAGAATAGAGAATAGAGAATAGAGAATAGAGAATAGAGAATAGAGAATAGAGAATAGAGAATAGAGAATAGAGAATAGAGAATAGAGAATAGAGAATAGAGAATAGAGAATAGAGAATAGAGAATAGAGAATAGAGAATAGAGAATAGAGAATAGAGAATAGAGAATAGTGAATAGAGAATAGAGAACAGTGAATAGAGAGTATCAAAAAAGATAGGATAGGAAGTAGAGAACATAAAGTAAAGAAAAGAAAGTAATTAACAGAAGGTAAAAACAGAGAGTTAAGAAGCCTTATCTTAGGAGAATGTTTACCATAGAAAATAGTGAAAAGAAAAAAGATAAAAACGAGCAAAAAATGGAAAGTAAAGTTCTAAAAGTAGAGAAGTGAAAGCAAATAATGGCTAGTTGTTATTATGAGGATTATATCATAAAGTAAGAAATAGTAAGCAGAGAATAGACAGTAAAGAACAGTACGTAGAGGATAGAAGAAAGCTTAAAATCGAAAGAAGCGAATAGAGAATAGAAAACAGAAAGAAGAAGATAGATAGAAGCAATTAGAATATAGAGAGAAGATAGTGGAGAGTTGAGAGCGTGGAGTATAGAGAAAAAAAAGTCGAGCATATAAAGTAAATAAGAGGAAGTAGGGACTAGGTAATAAGGAATAAAAACCTGTTTTAATACACCTAGTGGTGTAATGATGCCTTTCTCATATCAATCATACTATCATATATAATACGGTGGTATTCTTCAAAATAATTTTCTTCGATTCTTAAAAGAATAATCGAAAGTTTGTTTTACTGTCTACTGATGAAAACTATCAATTGGAGAAGATTTGAGGTCGATTTAGAAAATTTTTTGGGGTTTTTCCCCATTTTCAGTGATGGTAAAAAAATTTTAACACACTTTACCCTATATTTCCGGATCCGACTTTACCCACTTTACCCTATATTTCCGGAAGTCGGATCCGCATGAAACTCAGGAATTACGTATGGGACCACAGGACCTTTAATTTGAACCTAAGTTTGTGAAAATCGGTCGCGCCATCTATGAGAAAAGTTAAGACACATATTTTCATTTTTTTTACACAATTTACCCCATAACTCCGGAACCGGATGTCGGACCAAAAAATATTCAGGAATTTTGTATGGGACCACAAGACCTTTCATTTGAATTCAAGTTTGTGAAAATCGGTTCAGCCATCTCCGAGAAAAGTTAGTACAAATAAAACGTTACATACACACATACGCACATACACACACAGACATTTTGCGTTCTCGACGAACTGAGTCGAATGGTACATGACACTCGGCCCTTCGGGCCTCGGTTCAAATGTCGGTTTTTACAGTAATTGCATAACCTTTCTGTATGAGCAAGTCAAAAATAGAACATAAAAAGTAGAGAAAAGAAAGTAGAAAACAGAATGTCAATAACAGAGAGTTGAGAATAGAGAGTGGAGAAGTGAAAGTTGGAAATGGAAAGTAGTGAATAGAAATAAGATATAAATAAGCAAAGAGTAAAAGTAGACAATAGAATATAGATAAACAAAGAGTAGACGATCGAAGGTGAATAGATAGAAGTAGGAAAAAGGCAATTGTGAATAGAAAATATTGCTTTGGTTTCAAAATTCAATTTTTACCTTTTTTGCTTACTTAAGAAAAAAAAGTAAGGTTCAAGCTGAAGTCTAGTGAACAAAAGACAATGAAATTGAAGATAAATGTGTAGCATTTAAAGTAAAGGATAAAACCAAGAACCATCAAACCAGTTGATTCTCCGTTCCGTCAACGTCTTCCTGGTATTACAGCGCATAGTGGCACAGTTCCTACTTCCCGGACATTCTCAGAATGCAGTAGTTGGGTGCCGTCGAAGTCGATTTTTTTTCTTTGCTTTTGCCCCTTACGGAACCAATCTCGAGCTTGCGGTTAATAATCGTTAATGTAGCATGCTTAGCGAGACAAAAGCGCCATTCCCTTCCGCAACGATTATTTTCTGCTGCTGCGTTTTTTTTTGTACCTTCTCCTCCCCCGGTTCCTCTATTTCCAGTAACTGACTTGAGCTTGAGCTGATTCAAGGCTGAAGGAGGAAAAATCTATTCGATGAGGAGCAAGCAAGCAAGCAAAAAAAAAAAATAAAGCACACACCAACCGCAACCGGAGCACCAACGATAAAGAAGCCTGAAACGATTCATAATAAATTTTTCCATCATGGCCATCATTATTATCTTGAACATCAGAGCCAAGGCGTGGAACTTCGGATCTGCTTCTGACGACGACGCGCGGCAGACGACGGTATCTTGTAGTTTCCAGCTCTAGGGCGGTGGAATGAGTGTGTGTGTGTTTGTGTGCGGCGAATACCCTTTTATTGTCGCATCGCAGATTAAACCTGGCACAGCTTTCTCCTACAGGTTCCCCGGAAGAGGGCGGAATGGATCTCGGGTCGCATACATCATTGGCGCGTTAACACAATCGCTGCTCTTGTTAGCTGTCACCGACGGATCGGTTTTGGTATAGTTCCCCCCCCCCCCTCCTCCTCCCCCAGAGCTGGTGACGAGGGTCCGTCCGTCCGTCCGGGGAAACAACGGAATCAAAGCGAATGGTAGGTCGATTAAATTGTTGGCCGTCGGTTGGCGTGGGAGTTTGGGCCTAGGTTTTGCGGGCGCTACAAGGTATGTGTGTGTGTGTTGGTGGTGAAAAGTATATTGATTCAGTCTTTGAACATGACAAGCCAACCTCCAGGAAACAATGGGGCTTCGAATTGACGCCGAAGAAGTTCTCAATCGCGGCCGAAACACAAACTCCGACCGAACTCGTCGATAGTTCACCAAGAATTGGACCATTCTTCCCCCCTTTCTGTTTCTCCAGTTCTGGTTCCCAATTCTTGTTCTGGGTTTTCTTTTTTCCCTTGACTAGCCACTGCAACTCGGTTGTCATGTTAATATTCTGATATTTGTCCGGAGAATTTATTTTACCAATAAATTACAAACTAATATACTGCGTATCGGAGGTCGTCGTTTTTAGTCCCAGAGAACCCAAGCCATTCGCTGTGCTGGGATAGCCGATAACCGATAGCCGATGTATTTGGTTTCGAATCGGACATTTTTGCGCTTTCCGTCTTCGTCCGGGTGCCTCGATTCGTACGAACACCGGCGGTACGACCGGAGGAAACCTGAGGCCATTTTATTATCAGTTTTCGATCGATCGTTCGATCGAACGACGGAACGCGCGACAGTCGGCTGCTCCAGAAGGAAACCATGGCCCGGCACGACATGCGATCTAAAACCGATCGCGTTTGACGATGAAAATAATGTTTCAGATGCTGTTGATGCTGATGATGATGATGATGATGATGATAATGATGTCCGATCTCACCGGGTTCTCTGCCTAGAGAAACTCTCCGCACCCGGTTCATTCTCCCCTGCGGGAGACCAACTTTACGATCAGTAAAAAAAACTGTTTTAAACTTTATCGCGAATAAATAAACACGGTGATTGGTCGCTAACGTGCCTGCTGCTGCTTTCGCCGGGATCCGGAATCCATAGTTCATCACGAGTCGTATCTTTTCGCGAGCCGACAGGGAACTATATGGTTTGTAGATACCACAACCAATCTTCGAGAAAAATGATCAAAAACAAAAACAGACACAGGATTTCTTAAATGTGAGCAAATTAGACAACTTCAGCGCGGATGTGCGGTGTTTCGGTACTTAGAGGGACGGAATTTTCTTACTCGGCGTCCACCTTTCGGGCTCGTAAAATATTAATTAGCATAAATCAGCTGTAAGCTGAGACTGTGAGTTTTTTTTTTCATTTTGCCAGACTACGTGAAAGAGAACCACTTTTTTGTGGTGTTTTGTGAGTGTTTTTTTTTGTGGGATCACGAAATGAAATAACGCTAATGGATGATGTTTTTGATTTAGGATGTTAATGGGCGGACGGACAATCTCGGCCGAAAGTTACCCAGTTATCGTGTTACAAAAAGAAAGTAATTGAAAACTGCTGGAATTTTGTCGTGAATACGACTTACTTTACTATGGGGTGCCTTTTCAAAATTTACCCTCTGAGAGAGTGATAAGTTTTTGATCGTGAATATCTCTTGTTGTATCTAACGAATCAAGATAATTTTTGCTACATGCCATCGGAAATATGATCACAATTTTATGATAAAATTTTCAGTTGTGTGGCATAATCTCAAATAGTTCAAAATTCAACTGTTCTGAAATGTTTGGTATAAACGAGTATCAAAGAGGATAATTCATAAGGCGCGTTTGCCTTTCTCGTATTTTGAAAGCTCATAGCTGAGTGATCTGTGAAAGGATTTATATAATCTAACTACCAATAGAATCGAAATTTTTCAACTTCAACGTGTATAGCAAAAGCATTGAAGTATTTCAATAGTACACTATTGAAAAACCTGCCTCATTTGACCCATGTCAACACCAGCCAATCAGAACACGTTCTGAGGAAGAGAACAAAATATCTGCTGCTGTACAACAAATCGTTCGAGAAAAATGTTCCGAAAAGTGGTGAATATCGCAGTGAGTTCCTCAATTTGGTCCTTCTGAATGCTAGAAACGAATCCTTACAGCATATTGATAGTTTCTTTCAATAAATTATGCAAATCCGAAATGCGATAATCGACATTAAAATTCTATATGCGGCTATTTTCATAGCCGTTAGGACCGCCCATTAGTGAAAAAACTAAGTACGAAATCACATAAAAGGAAATCTCTTAACAAAAATTGAATCGGTTTGGATTCTATCGCCACTGCGAGCAGATGTGTTTTGTGTCGTCTGCAAGCTTACGACAAGAACGATTACGTCACAGCTGCCAGTCATTAGCATTGGGAAAAAACAACGGTGGAGAGCATTGCACAAGATCAGCCGTTCTAATGGCTCTAAAAGTTTTCCAAAGAACTATTAGGATTTGTTGTTTGCAAATCGTAGGGAAATATCCTCAGTTTACTGCAAATCAAGAACAGTTTGCTAAGATTTGTGCACTTTTCGCTGTGTGAAATTCACAGTAATCGAGATCAAGTGAAGCTTTCTTTGTTTAAGCGAAAAATGTGAAAAAGGGGAATGCGTGCATAATTCATACAATTGATATTCGGATGTGGTAAGGAACATGTCAGTTGTTTTCGTATTCACGACATCCAGTTATGTCTCTGACATTACCCACCCGCCTTTTTTTTCCTTCGGCGAAATGACGCAAACTTTCTAAAGTAAATAAATTTGTAGCAACTGGCTGTCTCAAAAAGAAAACAAATTAGACCTAATCCACTTTGTGGTGTGATGATACTTTTTTTCTTATTATTGTGGTATTCTCCAAAATATTTTTCACTGAATCTTGAAAAAGAAACAAAAAAGATGATTGGGCATAAACTAGTATAACTTTTCCAATTCCTAATTGGTTTCATGCCAAATTTAGAAGACTTTTCCCTTTTTAAACACACTTCACTGTAATTTTAAACACACTTCATCCTGTAGCTCTGGAACCAGAAATTGTTTTTTTTTATAAAAAAAAGGCGGGTGGGTAATGTCACAGACATAACTGGAGGACGTGTATACGAATAAAACTGACATATTTCTTTCTCACTTCCGGATAAAGATAATCATTCGTATTAGATTGTGTATATTTTGCAACTTTCATTGTTTCGCTTCCAGAATTTTTACAATGCATCTATACTACAGTACGACTAATTGACGGCAAACATGTTCTACCATACAATTAAATAACACGGAACAAATACAGTTTTGTAGATTTAGATACTAGTAGAAATACTCAAAATCCTTTGGAAATATTTTAGTGATTCTAAAAAACCGCTTTGCGTAAATTGTCCAATGTTTATAATTGTTAAAATTAAAGAACAATCTGGGGCACGCTCCGAATTCAGCTGCAAATTTTCGGAATCTAGATCAAAAACCCATGTCATAAATTTAGTTCTAGAAGTAAGGAACTGAAGCTATTTTTAGAATTTTGTAAATTGCGTTATAAAACTAAATTTTGAACTTGAATTCCAAGTCTTAATATAGGAACTGAGCTCAGTTCCAGCATCTAATTCCAGAAATCATGTCCACAATTTAGTTCCAACATGTAGGTTCTGAATTCTGGAAATGAAGGCTGAGACCTAATTGATGAAATTCTGAAATTTATTTCAGGAATTAACGTTTTGAATTCAGTTTTTGAGTGAAGGTTCGGTGTTCAGACCCAATATTTAGTTTCAGAATCCAGATCTAAAATTCATATCCTGAATTTTGTTCATAAATTCTGAAAAATCCTAAATCATATCTCTGGATTCGAATCCCTGAATAAGGAACTGAATTTGAAACTATTTTCGAAATCCTGAAATAGAATTCAGTTCTAGAGTCATAGTTTTAAATTCTGAATCTGTGATCAGGAACTTGAATTTTGAAATAGAAGTATGAAACTAAATTCGGAACTTAAAACTACAAGGATCAGTCCCATGTGGTTGTTCGAGCCATTGATGTGGAACAAGGCAACCAAAATTTCTAATGATCGACATTTTCAATTAATCGTCACACTTTTGAATCCGCAAATGCACGAGAGTCTGCGAACCCAGAATATAGACTCTATTTGTCGTCATTTGAATTTATTTTGTAGCCGACGAAATTACATCCATGTTGACAACGCCACATCGAAAAGCAGTGCTTCGGTGCCCCCATCTGATGCTGCCTGAAGGTGAGAAATACTAATCCTAACATTAATGTTAGCAGATTGTACGTTACTGGAATTTAAGCGGTGTTGCCGTTATTATTATAGAAAGCTAGCTCACTAGAAGTAAGTTATATTACTTTAAGTTGTTCAATTAACTAACGCAATGTTTTGCAGGAATTTTTTAATTCTACTTCACTGTGAAATAAATTATTGAATTGGAGCTGATCTTTTCGCTTTCTCGGTAACATTTTAAAAAATTCTTCTAAACATGTCGAAGAAATCGCCAATA